>NC_088408.1:92023127-92103127 GCF_034236695.1 Oncorhynchus nerka | reverse complement strand
AAACCTAGCCTGGATAGCGTGGAGAAATGAGTAGGATCTCTTCTCCACTGCCCAAACCTAGCCTGGATAGCGTGGAGAAATGAGTAGGATCTCTTCTCCACTGCACAAACCTAGCCTGGATAGCGTGGAGAAATGAGTAGGATCTCTTCTCCACTGCCCAAACCCAAACCTAGCCTGGCGCAACTTCACATGCAAAAGTGATTGTTTTCATTTAAAAAAAAAAAGACTTTATCCGCCTTCTCAATTGAAAACTAGTTTGAAAATTCAAACATATATTTTATGGAAAAGAGAGGTAGTATGTTTCTGGATGATGTACAATGCTCCTTTGTTGACAACATGGACAAGCGGAACATATTACTGTTCGATTTGAGAAGGCCGCTCCTCCCTCACCGTCACGTCATGGGCCATAGACTGGTGCCATAGACTGGTACCATAGACTGGTACCATAGACTGGTACCATAGACTGGGGCCATAGACTGGGGCCATAGACTGGGGCCATAGACTGGTGCCATAGACTGGTGCCATAGACTGGTACCATAGACTGGTACCATAGACTGGGGCCATAGACTGGGGCCATAGACTGGGGCCATAGACTGGGGCCATAGACTGGTGCCATAGACTGGTGCCATAGACTGGGGCCATAGACTGGGGCCATAGACTGGTGCCATAGACTGGTGCCATAGACTGGGGCCATAGACTGGTGCCATAGACTGGTGCCATAGACTGGTGCCATAGACTGGGGCCATAGACTGGTGCCATAGACTGGTGCCATAGACTGGTGCCATAGACTGGGGCCATAGACTGGTGCCATAGACTGGTGCCATAGACTGGTGCCATAGACTGGGGCCATAGACTGGTGCCATAGACTGGTGCCATAGACTGGTGCCATAGACTGGTGCCATAGACTGGGACCATAGACTGGTACCATAGACTGGTGCCATAGACTGGGGCCATAGACTGGTGCCATAGACTGGTACCATAGACTGGTGCCATAGACTGGTGCCATAGACTGGTGCCATAGACTGGGGCCATAGACTGGGACCATAGACTGGTGCCATAGACTGGTGCCATAGACTGGTGCCATAGACTGGGACCATAGACTGGGCCATAGACTGGGGCCATAGACTGGTGCCATAGACTGGTGCCATAGACTGGTGCCATAGACTGGTGCCATAGACTGGTGCCATAGACTGGGACCATAGACTGGTGCCATAGACTGGGGCCATAGACTGGGACCATAGACTGGGGCCATAGACTGGTGCCATAGACTGGTGCCATAGACTGGGACCATAGACTGGGGCCATAGACTGGGACCATAGACTGGGCCATAGACTGGGGCCATAGACTGGTGCCATAGACTGGGGCCATAGACTGGTGCCATAGACTGGGACCATAGCCATAGACTGGTGCCATAGACTGGGACCATAGACTGGGGCCATAGACTGGGGCCATAGACTGGGGCCATAGACTGGGGCCATAGACTGGGCCATAGACTGGGGCCATAGACTGGGACCATAGACTGGGGCCATAGACTGGTGCCATAGACTGGTGCCACGCGACTCATAACTGAATCTGCCCAATGACAAACAGGTGAAATGAATGAACGAGATCTTCTTTATCTCCTAACATATTGCACAAGTTGACTGCAGGTATTTACTTAAAAAGTAGCTAGAAACATTCAAATGTATATATATATATATATATATATTTTTTTTTATAGTTTCAACGATATAGAAAGCATTGAAAAACCCTCCTGTGGTTAGTTCCAAATATCCCGTTATACGGTATAGTGCCTTTGGATAGTATTCAGATCCCTTCACTTTTTCCACATTTTGTGAGGTTACAGCCTTATTCTAAAATTGATTTAATTGTTTTTTTCCCTCATTAATCTACACAATACCCCATAATGACAAAGTAAAAACTGTTTTTTAGAAATGTTTGCTGATTTATTAAACATAAAACACTGAAATAGCACATTTACGTAAATATTCAGACCTTTTACTCAGTACTTTGTTGAAGCACCTTTGGCAGCAATTACAGCCTTGAGTCTTCTTGGGTATAATGCTACAAGCTTAGCACAACTGTATTTGGGGAGTTTCTCCCATTTTTCAGTTTGGATGGGAGCATCGCTGCACAGCTATTTTCAGGTCTCTCCATAGATGTTTGATTGGGTTCAAGCCAGGCTCTGTCTGGGCCACTCAAGGACATTCCGAGTCTCCTGCCTTGTCTCCTGCTCAGGAGCAGGATTTCATCAAGAACAATTCTGTACTTTTCTCCGTTCATCTTTGCCTCGATCCTGACTAGTCTCCCAGTTCTCCCAGTTCATCATAGGGATGGTGTCAGGTTTCCTCCAGACGTGATGCTTGGCATTCAGGCCAAAGAGTTCAATCTTGGTTTCATCAGACCTGAGAATCTTGTTTCCCATGGTCTGAGAGTCTTTAGGTGTCTTTTGATCTGAGAATCTTGTTTCTCATGGTCAGAGAGTCTTTAGGTGTCTTTTGGCAAATGTGTATTTTACTGAGGAGTGGCTTCCATCTGGCCACTACCATAAAGGCCTGATTGGTGGAGTTCTGCAGGGATGGTTGTCCCTCTGGAAGGTTCTCCATCTCCACAGAGGAACTCCAGAGCTCTGTCAGAGTGACCATCAGGTTCTTGGTCACCTCCCTAACCAAGGTCCTTCACCCCGATTGCTCAGTTTGGCTGGGCGGCCAGCTCTTGGAAGAGATTTGGTGGCTCTAAACTTCCTCCATGTAAGAATGATGGAGACCACTGTGTTCTTGGGGACCTTCAATGCTGCAGAAATGTTTTGGTACCCTTTCCCAGATCTGTGCCTTGACACAGTCCTGTCTCGGAGCTCTACGGACAGTTCTTTCAACGTCATGGCTTGGTTTTTGCTCTGACTTGCACTGTCAACAGTGGGACCTTATATAGACAGATGTGTGCCTTTCCAAATCATGTCCAATCAACTGAATTTGTCAAAGGGTCTGAATACTTTCCAAAAGCAGTGTGTATACGGTATACCGCCCAAACCTAGCCTGGACAGTGTAGCTCCCTCCACCGCCATACTTACATACAGCACACGTAGGCCTACGACCCCATAGACATTACTGTTAGCTACATTCACATAACACAATCCAATTAAAAAATGGATTTGTCACATGTGCCGAATAAGACAGGTGTAAACTTTACAGTGAAATTTCAAGCTCTTTCCCAACAATGCAGAGTTAAAACTAAAGACAAGGTGCAAATAAATGTTGAAAATAGATAACAATAACGAGTCTATATACAAGGAGTACCGGTACCGAGTCAATGTGCAGGAGTATGAGGTAGTGGAGGTAATATATACATGTAGGTAGGGGTAAAAGTGACTAGGCAATCAATAAATAATTAACAGAGTTGCAGCAGCGTATTTAGAGAGTGTAAAAGTGTGTGTGTGTGTGTGTGTGTCAATAATCATGTGTTTGTATGTGTGTGTGTGGTGTCAATAATCATGTGTTTGTATGTGTGTGTGTGGTGTCAATAATCATGTGTTTGTATGTGTGTGTGTGTGTGTGTGTGTGTGTGTGTGTGTGTGTGTGTGTGTGTGTGTGTGTGTGTGTGCGTGTGGTGTCAATCATCATGTGTTTGTATGTGTGTGTGTGTGTGTGTGTGTGTGGTGTCAATAATCATGTGTTTGTATGTGTGTCAAATCAAATCAAATGTATTTATATAGCCCTTCGTACATCAGCTGATATCTCAAAGTGCTGTACAGAAACCCAGCCTAAAACCCCAAATAGCAAGCAATGCAGGTGTAGAATCACGGTGGCTAGGAAAAACTCCCTAGAAAGGCCAAAACCTAGGAAGAAACCTAGAGAGGAACCAGGCTATGTGGGGTTGCCAGTCCTCTTCTGGCTGTGCCGGGTGGAGATTATAACAGAACTTGGCCAGGATGTTCAAATGTTCATAAATGACCAGCATGGTCCAATAATAAGGCAGAACAGTTGAAACTGGAGCAGCAGCACGGCCAGGTGGACTGGGGACAGCAAGGAGTCATCATGTCAGGTAGTCCTGAGGCATGGTCCTAGGGCTCAGGTCCTCCGAGAGAGAGAAAGAAAGAGAGAATTAGAGAGAGCACACTTAAATTCACACAGGACACCGAATAGGACAGGAGAAGTACTCCAGATATAACAAACTGACCCTAGCCCCCCGACACATTAACTACTGCAGCATTAATACTGGAGGCTGTGTGTGTGTGTATGTGTGTGTGGTGTCAATCATCATGTGTTTGTATGTGTGTGTGTGTGTGTGGTGTCAATAATCATGTGTTTGTATGTGTGTGTGTGTGTGTGTGTGTGTGGTGTCAATCATCATGTGTTTGTATGTGTGTGTGTGTGTGTGTGTTGTCAATAATCATGTGTTTGTATGTGTGTGTGTGCGTGTTGGAGTGTCAGTATGTGTGAGTGTGTATAGAGTTAGTACAAAAAAGGGACAATGCAGGTAGTCCAGGTACCCATTTGATTCACTTTTCAGCAGTCATATGGCTTGGGGGTGGAAGCTGTTCAGGAGCCTTTTGGTCCCAGACATGACGCTCCAGTACCGCTCGCCGTGTGGTAACAGAGTGAACAGTCTATGGTTTGTGTGGCTGGGGTCTTTGACAGATACCAGGCGGTTATGCAGCCTGTCAAGATGTTCTCAATGGTGCAGTTGTAGAACTTGTTTGTGGATCTGACAGCCCATGACAAATCGTTTTTCAGCCTCCTGAGGGGCAAGAGGTGTTGTAATGCCTTCTTCATGACTGTGGTGTATGTGGACCATTTGAATTCCTTAGTGATGTTAGTTTGTCATTGATGTGGACACCAAGGAGCTTGAAACTCTTGATCTGCTCCACTACAGCCCCGTCGATGTGGATGGGGGCGTGCTCATCCCTCCGTTACCTGTAGTCCAGGATCAGCTCCTTTGTCTTGCTCACAATGAGGGAGAGGTTGTTGTACTGACACCACACTGCCAGGTCTATGACCTCCTCTCCATAGGCTGTCTCATCATTGTCAGTGATCAGACCTACCACCGTCATGTCATCAGCAAACTTAATGATAGTGTGGGAATTGTGCATAGTCACAGTCGTGGGGAACCGGGAGTACAGGAGGAGACTGAGCACGCACCCCTGCCACCGTGTTGAGGGTCAGCATGGCGGATGTGTTGTTGCCTACCCTCACCACCTGTGGGCGGCCCGTCAGGAAGTCCAGGATCCAGTGGCAATAGGCAGGTGGTCAGTCCCAGGGTCCTGAGCTTAGTGATGAACTTGGAGGGCACTATGGTGTTGAACGTTGAGCTCAATGAACAGCATTCTCACCTACGTGTTCCTCTTGTCCAGGTGGGAAAGGGCAATGTTGCAATATAGATAGCGTCATCTGTGTATCTGTAGGTGCGGTATGTGAAATAGAGTGGGACAGGGTGTCTGGGATGATGCAGTTGATGTGAGCCATGACCAGCTTTTCAAAGCATTTCATGGCTACAATGCCATGGGGCAATAGTCATTTAGACAGGTTACCTTGGCATTCTTGAGCACAGGGACTATGGTGGTCTGCTTGAAACATGTACTACATGAACCAGAAGTACAGTATGTGGACACCTGCTCGTCAAAAATCTCATTCCAAAATCATGGGCATTAATATGGAGTTGGTCTCCACTTTACTGCTATAACAGCCTCCACTGTTCTGGGAATGCTTTCCACTAGATGTTGGAACAGTGCTGTGGGGATTTGCTTCCATTCAGCCACAAGAGCATTAGTGAGGTCAGGACTGATGTTGGGGGATTAGACCTGGCTCACAGTCAGCATTCCAATTAATCCCAAAGGTGTTCGATAGAGTTGAGTTCAAAGCTCTATGCAGGCCAGTCAAGTTCTTCCACACCGATCTCTTCAAACCATTTTGTCACGTTCTGACCTTTATTTCCTTTGTTTTGTCTTTATTGAGTATGGTCAGGGCGTGCGTTGGGGTGGGCAGTCTATGTTTATTTTTCTATGTTTGGTTTCAGTTTCGGCCTAGTATGGTTCTCAATCAGAGGCAGGTGTCGTTAGTTGTCTCTGATTGAGAATCATACTTAGGTAGTCTGGATTTCACTGTTGGTTTGTGGGTGTTTGTTTCCGTGTGAGTGTTTGTTGCCACACGGTACTGTTTCGGTTTTCATCACATCGTTTATTGTTTTGTATTTCAGTGTTCAGTTCATTTTTAATAAATCGTTATGAATACTTACCACGCTACATCTTGGTCCGATACTTACTCCTCTTCAGACGAAGAGGAAATCTGCCATTACAGAAACACCCACCACAAAAGGACCAAGCGGTGTGGTAAGTGGTAACAGGCAGCAGCAGCGAACACAAGACTCCTGGACTTGGGAGGAGATTATGGACGGTAAAGGACCCTGGGCACAGCCAGGGAAATATCGCTGTCCCAAGGCAGAGCTGGAGGCAGCGAAGGCAGAGAGGCGCTGGTGTGAGGAGGCAGCACGGCAGCGCGGCTGGAAGCCCGAGAGGCAGCCCCAAAAATGTATTGGGGGGAGGGACACGGGGAGGGTGGTGAAGCCAGGTAGGAGACCTGCGCCAACTTCCCGTGCTTACCGGAGAGCGAGAGGGACCGGGCAGGCACCGTGTTATACGGTGGAGCGCACAGTTTCCCCAGTGCGTGTGCATAGCCCGGTGTGGTACATTCCAGATCCTCGTATCGGCCGGGCTAGAGTGGGCATCGAGCCAGTTGCCATGAAGCCGGCTCTACGCATCTGGTCTCCAGTGCGTCTCCTCAGGCCGGCGTACATGGCACCAGCCTTACGCATGGTGTCTCCGGTTCGTCAGCACAGCCCAGTGTGGGTTATTCCACCTCGCCGCACTGGCCTGGATACCGGAAGCATTCAACCAGGTAAGGTTGGGCAGGCTCAGTGCTCAAGAGCTCCAGTGCGCCTGCATGGTCCGGTCTATCCAGTGCCACCTCCCCCACGCACCAGCCCTCCGGTGGCAGCCCCCCGCACCAGGCTGTCTCTCCGTCTGCTCCCTACAGGTGCTCCCGCCTGTCCAGCGCTGCCAGAGCCTTCCTCCTGCCCAGCGCCGCCAGAGTCTCCCGTTTGTCCTGAGCCGCCAGAGCCGCCAGTCTGTCCTGAGACGCCAGAGCCGCCAGTCTGTCCTGATCCGCCAGTCTGTCCTGAGCCGCCAGAGCCGCCAGTCAGCCAGGAGCCACCAGAGCCGCCAGTCAGCCAGGAGCCGCCAGAGCCGCCAGCCAGCCAGGAGCCTCCACAGCCACCAGCCAGCTAGGAGCCTCCAGAGCCGTCAGCCAGCCAGGCGAAGCCAGAATCGCCCTTTACTCCGGAACCTCCCGCCTGTCCGGCGCTGCCGGAGTCTCCCGCCTGTCCGGCGCTGCCGGAGTCTACCATTTGTCCGGTGCTGCCGGAATCTCCCGTCCATTTGGGACCCATGGCTAGGGTCCCCAGTCGGAGGTCGGCGGCAAGGGTCGCCGCTCATAAGAGGCCACGGTCGCGGTTGAGGAGGCGGACAAAAACTGTGGTGAAGTGGGGTCCACATCCCACGCCAGAGCCGCCACCACGGACAGACGCCCACCCAGACCCTCCCCTATAGGTTCAGGTTTTGCGTCCGGAGTCCGCACCTTTGGGGGGGGTACTGTCACGTTCTGACCTTTATTTCCTTTGTTTTGTCTTTATTTAGTATGGTCAGGGCGTGAGTTGGGGTGGGCAGTCTATGTTTGTTTTTCTATGTTTGGTTTCTGTTTCGGCCTCGTATGGTTCTCAATCAGAGGCAGGTGTCGTTAGTTGTCTCTGATTGAGAATCATACTTAGCCAGCCTGGGTTTCACTGTTGGTTTGTGGGTGTTTGTTTCCGTGTGAGTGTTTGTCGCCACACGGTACTGTTTCGGCTTTCATCACATCGTTTATTGTTTTGTATTTCAGTGTTCAGTTCGTTTTTAATAAATCGTCATGAACACTTACCACGCTGCATCTTGGTCCGATCCTTACGTTTCCTTGACGTTTCCACCTCACAATAACAAATGTCAGTGAAGATACTTACCAGCTGGTCAGCGCATGCTCTGAGTATGCGTCCTGGTAATCCATCTGAGGCTTGTGAATGTTAAGGTATTTAGGTATTTAGCTCGTCTAGTAGGCTCGCGTCACTGGGCAGCTCACGGCTGGGTCTCCCTTTGTATTCCGTGATAGTGCGCAAGCCCTGACACATCCGACGAGAGTCAGAGCCGGCGTAGTAGGATTTGATCTTAGTCCTGTATTTACGTATATGCCTGTTTGATGTCTCGTCTGAGATCGTAGTGTAAATGTAGTGGGATTTCTTATAAGTGTTCTGATTAGTGTCCCCCTCCTTGAAAGCGGCAGCTGCACTCATCTACAACACTCACATAAGCCTACAGCCCAGTAGACTCATTGAACCCAGTAGCTAGCATTGAGTTTGTACAGTATATTCCTCTTACTGTGTAGTCTTTTATCCATTGTTTTGATCCAGACAGACTTCCAGTAAGCGGCGTAGATATCATAGATATTAAATATAGTATTTCCCCACCACCACCACATAAAAGCTCCCTTAAAACGTTGCCTAAGACTAAGTCATGGCTATTGATCTTGAGAAACTTCCAGTAAGTAGCTAAGTGCCATAGATATTCAAAATAGATGTAGTATTTCCCCACCACTTAAAATCCCTTTCAAAACATTTCCTAAGTCTAAGTCGTGGCCATTAAGTCATAAAGCAACAATGCTTTGAAGTGGCCAAGGACGGATTTGTTTTTTTTGCTTTGCTTGGATTGGGACTCCTATGATTTATGACTGGGATACATAGGCCCGCAGCACAAATGGCACCCTCTTCCTCATATGGTGCACTGCTTTTGAACGGGGCCCATAGGGCTCTGTTCAAAAGTAGTGCACTATGAAAGGAATATAGAGTGCCATTTGGGGGCACAGCCAGAGAGGATAAGGGAAGGCTTTAACTCCACTGCACATAAAAAATATATTACTCTTGACAAGCAATATGGAAAGGGACCTCTTCATTTGTTGGAGTCTATCTCCTTTACGTGACCCTAGCACAATAAACAGTTCATATTTCAGCCTAATGACAACTCACCACTTCATAAATGCAGTCGTTGAAGGTAAAATACACATTTCCACAATCAGCTAAATAAATTGTATATTTGAGTCTTCTTTAGGTTTGCTTTAATCAACACCTTATCTCTCTATCTCCTTTTCTTTCTCTATTTCTCTCTCTGCCTCTCTCTCTCTCTGCCTCTCTATTTCTCTCTGCCTCTCTATTTCTCTCTCTTTCTCTCTGCCTCTCTCTCTCTCTGCCTCTCTATTTCTCTCTCTTTCTCTCTGCCTCTCTCTCTCTCTGCCTCTCTATTTCTCTCTCTGCTCTCTCTCTCTCTCTCTCTGCCTCTCTATTTCTCTCTGCCTCTCTATTTCTCTCTCTTTCTCTCTGCCTCTCTCTCTCTGCCTCTCTATTTCTCTCTCTGTCTCTCTCTCTCTCTCTCTGCCTCTCTCTCTCTCTCTGCCTCTCTATTTCTCTCTCTCTCTCTGCCTCTATTTCTCTCTCTGCCTCTCTATTTCTCTCTCTGCCTCTCTCTCTCTGCCTCTCTATTTTTCTCTCTCTCTCTCTCTCTCTCTCTGCATCTCTCTCTCTGCCTCTATTTCTCTCTCTCTCTCTCTGCCTCTCTATTTCTCTCTCTGCCTCTCTCTCTCTCTATTTCCCTCTCTGTCTCTCTCTCTCTGCCTCTCTATTTCTCTCTGCCTATCTATTTCTCTCTCTCTCTTCCTCTCTCTCTCTCTCTCTGCATCTATCTCTCTCTCTTTCTCTCTCAATTCATTTTAAGTGCTGTATTGGCATGGGAAACATAGATTTACATTGCCAAAGCAAGTGAAATAGATATTAAACAAAAGTGAAATAAACAATAAAACAATTTACAGTTAACATTACACTCCCAAATGTTCCAAAATAATAAAGATGTTTCGATTGTCATATTATGTGCAAATAGTTAAAGTACAAAAGGGAAAATAAATAAAGCCAGCAGCATACCACCCTGCATGCCACTGCTGGCATGATTCTGAAGCTAAGCAGGGTTGGTGCTGGTCAGTCCCTGGATGGGAGATCAGATCAAATCAAATCAAATCAAATTGTATTTGTCACATACACATGGTTAGCAGATGTTAATGCGAGTGTAGCGAAATGCTTGTGCTTCTAGTTCCGACAATGCAGTGATAACCAACAAGTAATCTAACTAACAATTCCAAAACTACTGTCTTATACACAGTGTAAGGGGATAAGGAATATGTACATAAGGATATATGAATGAGTGATGGTACAGAGCAGCATACAGTAGATGGTATCGAGTACAGTATATACATATGAGATGAGTATGTAGACAAAGTAAACAAAGTGGCATAGTTAAAGTGGCTAGTGACATAAGGATGCAGTCGATGATCTAGAGTACAGTATATACGTATGCATATGAGATGAATAATGTAGGGTAAGTAACATTATATAAGGTAGCATTGTTTAAAGTGGCTAGTGATATATTTACATCATTTTCCATCAATTCCCATTATTAAAGTGGCTGGAGTTGGGTCAGTGTCAATGACAGTGTGTTGGCAGCAGCCACTCAATGTTAGTGGTGGCTGTTTAACAGTCTGATGGCCTTGAGATAGAAGCTGTTTTTCAGTCTCTCGGTCCCAGCTTTGATGCACCTGTACTGACCTCGCCTTCTGGATGATAGCGGGGTGAACAGGCAGTGGTTCGGGTGGTTGATGTCCTTGATGATCTTTATGGCCTTCCTGTAACATCGGGTGGTGTAGGTGTCCTGGAGGGCAGGTAGTTTGCCCCCGGTGATGCGTTGTGCAGACCTCACTACCCTCTGGAGAGCCTTACGGTTGAGGGCGGAGCAGTTGCCGTACCAGGCGGTGATACAGCCCGCCAGGATGCTCTCGATTGTGCATCTGTAGAAGTTTGTGAGTGCTTTTGGTGACAAGCCGAATTTCTTCAGCCTCCTGAGGTTGAAGAGGCGCTGCTGCGCCTTCTTCACGACGCTGTCAGTGTGAGTGGACCAATTCAGTTTGTCTGTGATGTGTATGCCGAGGAACTTAAAACTTGCTACCCTCTCCACTACTGATCCATCGATGTGGATAGGGGGGTGTTCCCTCTGCTGTTTCCTGAAGTCCACAATCATCTCCTTAGTTTTGTTGACGTTGAGTGTGAGGTTCTTTTCCTGACACCACACTCCGAGGGCCCTCACCTCCTCCCTGTAGGCCGTCTCGTCGTTGTTGGTAATCAAGCCTACCACTGTTGTGTCGTCCGCAAACTTGATGATTGAGTTGGAGGCGTGCGTGGCCACGCAGTCGTGGGTGAACAGGGAGTACAGGAGAGGGCTCAGAACGCACCCTTGTGGGGCCCCCATGTTGAGGATCAGCGGGGAGGAGATGTTGTTGCCTACCCTCACCACCTGGGGGCGGCCCGTCAGGAAGTCCAGTACCCAGTTGCACAGGGCGGGGTCGAGACCCAGGGTCTCGAGCTTGATGACGAGCTTGGAGGGCACTATGGTGTTGAATGCCGAGCTGTAGTCGATGAACAGCATTCTCACATAGGTATTCCTCTTGTCCAGGTGGGTTAGGGCAGTGTGCAGTGTGGTTGAGATTGCATCGTCTGTGGACCTATTTGGGCGGTAAGCAAATTGGATTCTGCTGGAAGTGGTGTGACATTGTCCTGTGTAGGGCGCTGTCTTTTGAATGGCATGTTTAACGGGTGTCCTGACTCTCTGTGGTCACTAATGATCCCAATGCACTAGTTGTAAGAGTAGGGGTGTTAACCCTGGTGTCCTGACTCTCTGTGGTCACTAATGATCCCAATGCACTAGTTGTAAGAGTAGGGGTGTTCACCCTGGTGTCCTGACTCTCTGAGGTCACTAATGATCCCAATGCACTAGTTGTAAGAGTAGGAGTGTTAACCCTGGTGTCCTGACTCTCTGTGGTCACTAATGATCCCAATGCACTAGTTGTAAGAGTAGGGGTGTTAACCCTGGTGTCCTGACTCTCTGTGGTCACTAATGATCCCAATACACTAATTGTAAGAGTAGGGGTGTTAACCCTGGTGTCCTGACTCTCTGTGGTCACTAATGATCCCAATGCACTAGTTGTAAGAGTAGGGGTGTTAACCCTGGTGTCCTGCCTCTCTGTGGTCACTAATGATCCCAATGCACTAGTTGTAAGAGTAGGGGTGTTAACCCAGGTGTCCAGGCCTTCATTCCATCATGGCCACCTAATCAAATCAAATCAAATGTATTTATATAGCCCTTCGTACATCAGCTGATATATCAAAGTGCTGTACAGAAACCCAGCCTAAAACCCCAAACAGCAAGCAACGCAGGTGTAGAAGCACCTGCTTACAATTGGCTCATTCATTCCCCCTCCTCTCCCCTGTAACTATTCCCCAGGTAAATGAGAATGTGTTCTCTGTCAAGTTATCTGGTACAATAAGGGTTAATTACAAAAATGTACAATAGTGTTTGTTCTTCACTGGTTGCCCTTTTCTTGTGGCAACAGGTCACTAATCTTGCTGCTTTATGGGCACACTGTGCAACTTCACCCAATAGATATGGGTGTTTATCAAAATTAGGTTTGTTTTCTAATTCTTTGTGAGTCTATGTAATCTGAGGGAAATATGTGTCTCTAATATGGTCATACATTTGGCAGGAGGTTAGGATGTGCAGCTCAGTTTCCACCTCATTTTGTGGCTAGTGTGCACATAGTCTGTCTTCTGTTGAGAGCCAGGTCTGCCTACGGAGGCCTCTTTGTACATAGTCAAAGCTTTCCTTCATTTTGAGTCAGTCACAGTGGTCAGGTATTTGGGGCCAAATAGCACGCTAGTTTTTTTTTTTTTTTTTTTTGTACATTTTGTTCCAATGTGTCTAGTAATTATCTTTTTATTTTTCTCATGATTTGGTTGGGTCTAATTATGTTGCTGTCCTGGGGCTCTGTGGGGTATGTTTGTGTTGGTGAACAGAGCCCCAGGATCAGCTTGCCTCGGGGACTCTTCTCCAGGTTAATATATCTGTAGATGATGGCTTTATTATAGAAGGTTTGGGAGGTCTCTCTCTCTCTGTGTGTCTTCTAGGGACTGGAGAGAATACTTCACACTGTGAGTAGATGAGCGATGACATTTACTAGAGGCTGAGATACACAGTTACACATTGTTTTGTCATTGCCAGGCTAAGACGTGTGTGTGTGTGTGTGTGTGTGTGTGTGTGTGTGTGTGTGTGTGTGTGTGTGTTGGGTGTGTTGGGTGTACATGGGTGTACATGGGTGTGTGTGAGTTTCTAGAGTCCCCACCATATGGAGAAGACTCTCTGTCCATCACATTTGGTTTGAAGAATTTGAATAGCAAAATATTTCATTTAAATCATGGGCATCTTTCAATTCAAATTAAAATCTCCAGTATTCTCTCTCTCTCTCTCTCTCTCTCTCTCTCTCTCTCTCTCTCTCTCTCACCCTTTTCATGTACGTCTTTCTCTCTTCATCTCCCCTTCCCTAACTATGTTTACTTTCTCATTATTCTTTCTTCCTCTCTGTCTGTCTCTCTCCTAGAACGTAGATCTTTAATGTGTTGGAAGTGTTTGGATAGGGCTTCACCTGGAAGTGGCTGGATGGGGCTTCACCTGGAAGTGTTTGGATAGGGCTTCACCTGGAAGTGGCTGGATGGGGCTTCACCTGGAAGTGTTTGGATAGGGCTTCACCTGGAAGTGTTTGGATAGGGCTTCATCTGGAAGTGTTTGGATAGGGCTTCACCTGGAAGTGTTTGGATAGGGCTTCACCTGGAAGTGTTTGGATAGGGCTTCACCTGGAAGTGTTTGGATAGGGTTTCACCTGGAAGTGTTTGGATAGGGCTTCATCTGGAAGTGGCTGGGTAGGGCTTCACCTGGAAGTGGCTGGATGGGGCCTCACCTGGAAGTGGCTGGATGGGGCCTCACCTGGAAGTGGCTGGATGGGGCTTCACCTGGAAGTGGCTGGATGGGGCCTCACCTGGAAGTGTTTGGATAGGGCTTCACCTGGAAGTGGCTGGATGGGGCTTCACCTGGAAGTGTTTGGATAGGGCTTCACCTGGAAGTGGCTGGATGGGGCTTCACCTGGAAGTGGCTGGATGGGGCTTCACCTGGAAGTGGCTGGATGGGGCTTCACCTGGAAGTGGCTGGATGGGGCCTCATCTGGAAGTGGCTGGATTGGGCCTCATCTGGAAGTGGCTGGGTAGGGCCTCATCTGGAAGTGGCTGGATGGGGCTTCACCTGGAAGTGGCTGGATGGGGCTTCACCTGGAAGTGGCTGGATGGGGCTTCACCTGGAAGTGGCTGGATGGGGCCTCACCTGGAAGTGGCTGGATGGGCCCTCACCTGGAAGTGGCTGGATGGGGCTTCACCTGGAAGTGGCTGGATCGGGCTTCACCTGGAAGTGTTTGGATAGGGCTTCATCTGGAAGTGGCTGGATGGGGCTTCACCTGGAAGTGTTTGGATAGGGCTTCATCTGGAAGTGGCTGGATGGGGCTTCACCTGGAAGTGTTTGGATAGGGCTTCATCTGGAAGTGGCTGGATGGGGCTTCACCTGGAAGTGTTTGGATAGGGCTTCATCTGGAAGTGGCTGGATGGGGCTTCACCTGGAAGTGGCTCGATGGGGCCTAATCTGGAAGTGGCTGGGTAGGGCCTCATCTGGAAGTGGCTGGATGGGGCCTCATCTGGAAGTGGCTGGGTAGGGCCTCATCTGGAAGTGGCTGGATGGGGCCTCATCTGGAAGTGGCTGGATGGGGCCTCACCTGGAAGTGGCTGGATGGGGCTTCACCTGGAAGTGGCTGGATGGGGCCTCAACTGGAAGTGGCAGGATAGGGCTTCAACTGGAAGTGGCTGGATGGGGCCTCAACTGGAAGTGGCAGGATAGGGCTTCACCTGGAAGTGGCAGGATAGGGCTTCACCTGGAAGTGGCTGGATGGGGCCTCAACTGGAAGTGGCTGGATGGGGCCTCATCTGGAAGTGGCTGGATGGGGCTTCACCTGGAAGTGGCTGGATGGGGCCTCAACTGGAAGTGGCAGGATAGGGCTTCACCTGGAAGTGGCTGGATGGGGCCTCACCTGGAAGTGGCTGGGTAGGGCCTCATCTGGAAGTGGCTGGATGGGGCTTCACCTGGAAGTGGCTGGATGGGGCCTCACCTGGAAGTGGCTGGGTAGGGCCTCATCTGGAAGTGGCTGGATGGGGCTTCACCTGGAAGTGGCTGGATGGGGCCTCACCTGGAAGTGGCTGGATGGGGCCTCACCTGGAAGTGGCTGGGTAGGGCCTCATCTGGAAGTGGCAGGATAGGGCTTCATCTGGAAGTGGCTGGATGGGGCCTCACCTGGAAGTGGCTGGGTAGGGCCTCATCTGGAAGTGGCTGGATAGGGCTTCATCTGGAAGTGGCTGGATGGGGCCTCACCTGGAAGTGGCTGGGTATGGCCTCATCTGGAAGTGGCTGGATGGGTCCTCACCTGGAAGTGGCTGGGTAGGGCCTCACCTGGAAGTGTCTAGATAGGGGCTCATCTAGAAGTGGCTGGATGGGGCCTCACCTGGAAGTGGCTGGATGGGGCTTCACCTGGAAGTGGCTGGATGGGGCCTCACCTGGAAGTGGCTGGATGGGGCCTCACCTGGAAGTGGCTGGATGGGGCTTCATCTGGAAGTGGCTGGATGGGGCTTCACCTGGAAGTGGCTGGATGGGGCTTCACCTGGATGTGGCTGGATGGGGCCTCAACTGGAAGTGGCAGGATGGGGCTTCACCTGGAAGTGGCTGGATGGGGCCTCACCTGGATGTGGCTGGATGGGGCCTCAACTGGAAGTGGCTGGATGGGGCTTCATCTGGAAGTGGCAGGATAGGGCTTCACCTGGAAGTGGCTGGATGGGGCCTCAACTGGAAGTGGCTGGATGGGGCCTCACCTGGAAGTGGCTGGGTAGGGCCTCATCTGGAAGTGGCTGGATGGGGCTTCACCCTGGATGTGGCTGGATGGGGCCTCAACTGGAAGTGGCTGGATGGGGCTTCATCTGGAAGTGGCTGGATGGGGCCTCACCTGGAAGTGGCTGGATAGGGCTTCATCTGGAAGTGGCAGGATAGGGCTTCACCTGGAAGTGGCTGGATGGGGCCTCACCTGGAAGTGGCTGGATGGGGCTTCACCTGGAAGTGGCTGGATGGGGCTTCATCTGGAAGTGGCTGGATGGGGCTTCACCTGGAAGTGGCTGGATGGGGCTTCACCTGGATGTGGCTGGATGGGGCCTCAACTGGAAGTGGCAGGATGGGGCTTCACCTGGAAGTGGCTGGATGGGGCCTCACCTGGATGTGGCTGGATGGGGCCTCAACTGGAAGTGGCTGGATGGGGCTTCACCTGGAAGTGGCAGGATAGGGCTTCACCTGGAAGTGGCTGGATGGGGCCTCAACTGGAAGTAGCTGGATGGGGCCTCACCTGGAAGTGGCTGGGTAGGGCCTCATCTGGAAGTGGCTGGAGGGGGCTTCACCCTGGATGTGGCTGGATGGGGCCTCAACTGGAAGTGGCTGGATGGGGCTTCATCTGGAAGTGGCTGGATGGGGCTTCACCTGGAAGTGGCAGGATAGGGCTTCACCTGGAAGTGGCTGGATGGGGCCTCAACTGGAAGTGGCTGGATGGGGCTTCACCTGGAAGTGGCAGGATAGGGCTTCACCTGGAAGTGGCTGGATGGGGCCTCAACTGGAAGTGGCTGGATGGGGCCTCACCTGGAAGTGGCTGGGTAGGGCCTCATCTGGAAGTGGCTGGAGGGGGCTTCACCCTGGATGTGGCTGGATGGGGCCTCAACTGGAAGTGGCTGGATGGGGCTTCATCTGGTAGTGGCAGGATAGGGCTTCACCTGGAAGTGGCTGGATGGGGCCTCAACTGGAAGTGGCTGGATGGGGCCTCACCTGGAAGTGGCTGGATGGGGCTTCATCTGGAAGTGGCTGGATGGGGCCTCACCTGGAAGTGGCTGGATAGGGCTTCATCTGGAAGTGGCAGGATAGGGCTTCACCTGGAAGTGGCTGGATGGGGCCTCACCTGGAAGTGGCTGGATGGGGCCTCACCTGGAAGTGGCTGGATTGGGCTTCATCTGGAAGTGGCTGGATGGGGCATCACCTGGAAGTGGCTGGATAGGGCTTCATCTGGAAGTGGCTGGATGGGGCCTCACCTGGAAGTGGCTGGATGGGGCCTCACCTGGAAGTGGCTGGATGGGGCTTCACCTGGAAGTGGCTGGATGGGGCTTCACCTGGAAGTGGCTGGATGGGGCCTCACCTGGAAGTGGCTGGGTAGGGCCTCAACTGGAAGTGGCTGGATGGGGCTTCATCTGGTAGTGGCAGGATAGGGCTTCACCTGGAAGTGGCTGGATGGGGCCTCACCTGGAAGTGGCTGGATAGGGCTTCATCTGGAAGTGGCTGGATGGGGCCTCACCTGGAAGTGGCTGGATGGGGCCTCACCTGGAAGTGGCTGGATGGGGCCTCACCTGGAAGTGGCTGGATGGGGCTTCATCTGGAAGTGGCTGGATGGGGCCTCACCTGGAAGTGTCTAGATAGGGGTTCATCTAGAAGAGAGCCTTACGGTTGAGGGCGGAGCAGTTGCCGTACCAGGCGGTGATACAGCCCGCCAGGATGCTCTCGATTCTGCATCTGTAGAAGTTTGTGAGTGCTTTTGGTGACAAGCCGAATTTCTTCAGCCTCCTGAGGTTGAAGAGGCGCTGCTGCGCCTTCTTCACGACGCTGTCAGTGTGAGTGGACCAATTCAGTTTGTCTGTGATGTGTATGCCGAGGAACTTAAAACTTGCTACCCTCTCCACTACTGTTCCATCGATGTGGATAGGGGGGTGTTCCCTCTGCTGTTTCCTGAAGTCCACAATCATCTCCTTAGTTTTGTTGACGTTGAGTGTGAGGTTCTTTTCCTGACACCACACTGAGTCCACAATCATCTAGAAGTGGCTGGATAGGGCCTCATCTGGAAGTGGCTGGATGGGGCCTCATCTGGAAGTGGCTGGATGGGGCCTCATCTGGAAGTGGCTGGGTAGGGCTTCATCTGGAAGTGGCTGGATGGGACCTCACCTGGAAGTGTCTGGGTAGGGCCTCATCTGGAAGTGGCTGGATGGGGCTTCACCTGGAAGTGGCTGGATGGGGCCTCACCTGGAAGTGGCTGGGTAGGGCCTCATCTGGAAGTGGCTGGATGGGGCTTCACCTGGAAGTGGCTGGATGGGGCCTCACCTGGAAGTGGCTGGATGGGGCCTCACCTGGAAGTGGCTGGGTAGGGCCTCATCTGGAAGTGGCAGGATAGGGCTTCATCTGGAAGTGGCTGGATGGGGCCTCACCTGGAAGTGGCTGGGTAGGGCCTCATCTGGAAGTGGCTGGATAGGGCTTCATCTGGAAGTGGCTGGATGGGGCCTCACCTGGAAGTGGCTGGGTAGGGCCTCATCTGGAAGTGGCTGCATGGGGCCTCACCTGGAAGTGGCTGGGTAGGGCCTCACCTGGAAGTGTCTAGATAGGGGCTCATCTAGAAGTGGCTGGATGGGGCCTCACCTGGAAGTGGCTGGATGGGGCTTCACCTGGAAGTGGCTGGATGGGGCCTCACCTGGAAGTGGCTGGATGGGGCCTCACCTGGAAGTGGCTGGATGGGGCTTCACCTGGAAGTGGCTGGATGGGGCTTCATCTGGAAGTGGCTGGATGGGGCTTCACCTGGAAGTGGCTGGATGGGGCTTCACCTGGATGTGGCTGGATGGGGCCTCAACTGGAAGTGGCAGGATGGGGCTTCACCTGGAAGTGGCTGGATGGGGCCTCACCTGGATGTGGCTGGATGGGGCCTCAACTGGAAGTGGCTGGATGGGGCTTCATCTGGAAGTGGCAGGATAGGGCTTCACCTGGAAGTGGCTGGATGGGGCCTCAACTGGAAGTGGCTGGATGGGGCCTCACCTGGAAGTGGCTGGGTAGGGCCTCATCTGGAAGTGGCTGGATGGGGCTTCACCCTGGATGTGGCTGGATGGGGCCTCAACTGGAAGTGGCTGGATGGGGCTTCATCTGGAAGTGGCAGGATAGGGCTTCACCTGGAAGTGGCTGGATGGGGCCTCAACTGGAAGTGGCTGGATGGGGCCTCACCTGGAAGTGGCTGGATGGGGCTTCATCTGGAAGTGGCTGGATGGGGCCTCACCTGGAAGTGGCTGGATAGGGCTTCATCTGGAAGTGGCAGGATAGGGCTTCACCTGGAAGTGGCTGGATGGGGCCTCACCTGGAAGTGGCTGGATGGGGCCTCACCTGGAAGTGGCTGGATGGGGCTTCACCTGGAAGTGGCTGGATGGGGCTTCATCTGGAAGTGGCTGGATGGGGCTTCACCTGGAAGTGGCTGGATGGGGCTTCACCTGGATGTGGCTGGATGGGGCCTCAACTGGAAGTGGCAGGATGGGGCTTCACCTGGAAGTGGCTGGATGGGGCCTCACCTGGATGTGGCTGGATGGGGCCTCAACTGGAAGTGGCTGGATGGGGCTTCACCTGGAAGTGGCAGGATAGGGCTTCACCTGGAAGTGGCTGGATGGGGCCTCAACTGGAAGTGGCTGGATGGGGCCTCACCTGGAAGTGGCTGGGTAGGGCCTCATCTGGAAGTGGCTGGAGGGGGCTTCACCCTGGATGTGGCTGGATGGGGCCTCAACTGGAAGTGGCTGGATGGGGCTTCATCTGGAAGTGGCAGGATAGGGCTTCACCTGGAAGTGGCTGGATGGGGCCTCAACTGGAAGTGGCTGGATGGGGCCTCACCTGGAAGTGGCTGGATGGGGCTTCATCTGGAAGTGGCTGGATGGGGCCTCACCTGGAAGTGGCTGGATAGGGCTTCATCTGGAAGTGGCAGGATAGGGCTTCACCTGGAAGTGGCTGGATGGGGCCTCACCTGGAAGTGGCTGGATGGGGCCTCACCTGGAAGTGGCTGGATTGGGCTTCATCTGGAAGTGGCTGGATGGGGCCTCACCTGGAAGTGGCTGGATAGGGCTTCATCTGGAAGTGGCTGGATGGGGCCTCACCTGGAAGTGGCTGGATGGGGCTTCACCTGGAAGTGGCTGGATGGGGCTTCACCTGGAAGTGGCTGGATGGGGCCTCACCTGGAAGTGGCTGGGTAGGGCCTCATCTGGAAGTGGCTGGATGGGGCCTCACCTGGAAGTGGCTGGGTAGGGCCTCACCTGGAAGTGTCTAGATAGGGGTTCATCTAGAAGAGAGCCTTACGGTTGAGGGCGGAGCAGTTGCCGTACCAGGCGGTGATACAGCCCGCCAGGATGCTCTCGATTGTGCATCTGTAGAAGTTTGTGAGTGCTTTTGGTGACAAGCCGAATTTCTTCAGCCTCCTGAGGTTGAAGAGGCGCTGCTGCGCCTTCTTCACGACGCTGTCAGTGTGAGTGGACCAATTCAGTTTGTCTGTGATGTGTATGCCGAGGAACTTAAAACTTGCTACCCTCTCCACTACTGTTCCATCGATGTGGATAGGGGGGTGTTCCCTCTGCTGTTTCCTGAAGTCCACAATCATCTCCTTAGTTTTGTTGACGTTGAGTGTGAGGTTCTTTTCCTGACACCACACTGAGTCCACAATCATCTAGAAGTGGCTGGATAGGGCCTCATCTGGAAGTGGCTGGATGGGGCCTCATCTGGAAGTGGCTGGATGGGGCCTCATCTGGAAGTGGCTGGGTAGGGCTTCATCTGGAAGTGGCTGGATGGGACCTCACCTGGAAGTGTCTGGGTAGGGCCTCATCTGGAAGTGGCTGGGTAGGGTCTCATCTGGAAGTGGCTGGATGGGGCCTCACCTGGAAGTGGCTGGGTAGGGCCTCATCTGGAAGTGGCTGGATGGGGCCTCACCTGGAAGTGGCTGGGTAGGGCCTCATCTGGAAGTGGCTTGATAGAGCCTCGTTTGGAAGTGGCTGGATAGGGCCTCATCTGGAAGTGGCTGGATAGAGCCTCGTTTGGAAGTGGCTGGATAGGGCCTCATCTGGAAGTGGCTGGATAGGGCCTCATCTGGAAGTGGCTGGATAGGGCCTCATCTGGAAGTGGCTGGATAGGGCCTCATCTGGAAGTGGCTGGATAGGGCCTCATCTGGAAGTGGCTGGATGGGGCCTCATCTGGAAGTGGCTGGGTAGGGCCTCATCTGGAAGTGGCTGGATGGGGCCTCATCTGGAAGTGGCTAGATAGGGGCTCATCTAGAAGTGGCTGGATAGGGCCTCATCTGGAAGTGGCTGGGTAGGGCCTCATCTGGAAGTGGCTGGATAGGGCCTCACCTGGAAGTGGCTGGATGGGGCCTCACCTGGAAGTGGCTGGGTAGGGCCTCATCTGGAAGTGGCTTGATAGAGCCTCGTTTGGAAGTGGCTGGATAGGGCCTCATCTGGAAGTGGCTGGATAGAGCCTCGTTTGGAAGTGGCTGGATAGGGCCTCATCTGGAAGTGGCTGGATAGGGCCTCATCTGGAAGTGGCTGGATAGGGCCTCATCTGGAAGTGGCTGGATAGGGCCTCATCTGGAAGTGGCTGGATAGGGCCTCATCTGGAAGTGGCTGGATGGGGCCTCATCTGGAAGTGGCTGGGTAGGGCCTCATCTGGAAGTGGCTGGATGGGGCCTCATCTGGAAGTGGCTAGATAGGGGCTCATCTAGAAGTGGCTGGATAGGGCCTCATCTGGAAGTGGCTGGGTAGGGCCTCAACTGGAAGTGGCTAGATAGGGGCTCATCTAGAAGTGGCTGGATAGGGCCTCATCTGGAAGTGGCTGGGTAGGGCTTCATCTGGAAGTGGCTGGATGGGACCTCACCTGGAAGTGTCTGGGTAGGGCCTCATCTGGAAGTGGCTGGGTAGGGCCTCTTCTGGAAGTGGCTGGATGGGGCCTCACCTGGAAGTGGCTGGATGGGGCCTCACCTGGAAGTGGCTGGGTAGGGCCTCATCTGGAAGTGGCTTGATAGAGCCTCGTTTGGAAGTGGCTGGATAGGGCCTCATCTGGAAGTGGCTGGATAGAGCCTCGTTTGGAAGTGGCTGGATAGGGCCTCATCTGGAAGTGGCTGGATAGGGCCTCATCTGGAAGTGGCTGGATAGGGCCTCATCTGGAAGTGGCTGGGTAGGGCCTCATCTGGAAGTGGCTGGATGGGGCCTCACCTGGAAGTGGCTGGATGGGGCCTCACCTGGAAGTGGCTGGGTAGGGCCTCATCTGGAAGTGGCTTGATAGAGCCTCGTTTGGAAGTGGCTGGATAGGGCCTCATCTGGAAGTGGCTGGATAGAGCCTCGTTTGGAAGTGGCTGGATAGGGCCTCATCTGGAAGTGGCTGGATAGGGCCTCATCTGGAAGTGGCTGGATAGGGCCTCATCTGGAAGTGGCTGGATAGGGCCTCATCTGGAAGTGGCTGGATAGGGCCTCATCTGGAAGTGGCTGGATTTAGAGTGGCACTGTGGGGGGTAAGATTCAGACAGACAGACAGACAGACAGACAGAGAGAGAGAGAGAGAGAGAGAGAGAGAGAGAGAGAGAGAGAGAGAGAGAGAGAGAGAGGGGGAGGGGTGTGACAGCCCATCTGATTCCTGAACCAAGGGAGATTTTATACGAACCAGAACACAGCTGAGGCTGGGCCCAGAGCAAGACTGAGGCTGAGACCAGAGCGAGGCTGGGACCAGAGCAAGGCTGAGGCTGGGCTGGCCCAGAGCAAGGCTGAGGCTGAGACCAGAGCAAGGCTGAAGCTGGGCCCAGAGCAAGCCTGAGGCTGGGACCAGAGCGAGGCTGAGGCTGGGTCCAGTGCGAGGGTGAGACCAGAGCACAGGTGCAAATCTAGTGCCAGGAATCATTACATGTCATTACTTTAACACATGCTTCACAGCAAAGATCCAATATACTAGATGGGTTAGCGAAGTATTTGCTTGTGTGTGTGTGTGTGTGTGTGTGAGTGAGTGAGTGAGTATCTGAGTGTGAGTGTGTCGGGGAGACTTGGCCATGAGAACAAGGTGGAATGGGGGTCGACTTACGAGGAACGAGAGGGGAATCGTAAACCGTGTTCCTATCCCATTGTTGGCTTTTTCTCATACTAATTTAGTTGAAAGGGGTCTGTGGCTCCATGGCGGTGTGCGGAGAACACCCTAAAAGCCCTCACATATAATCTTTATAGATGACCGTAAAACAGCCCAGTGAAAACAGGGAGAGATGGGGTGTCAAATGAATCCCAGAAAAGGACAGCAAAGCTGCACTAAAGGTCAGCAGCTCTTACGTCTCTCCGGAGAGACTTTCCTGACAGAGACCGTGCTCAACGCATTTCAAATACTGACATATTGTCCCGCAGAATACCGCAGTATATTGTTACAGCACAGGGCTCACAGTTTGCAGGTGCAGACATGCATCACTTTTATTGATAACGTACATTTCAATTAAAGCTAATTAAAGGGGAGTTTTCAACATACTGTAGCCTACACACAGCTCCATTTTTTAAAAAATTGGGGGGTCATTTAGCAGACACTCGTATCCAGAGCAACTTTTATCCAGGTTTGTTTAGTCAGGGTGTCCCATTGGACCTCTTGTTCAAGCAAGACCGTGTCTGAGTTGTGCTGCTCGACAGGTTAGAGGAGGACTAGATCCAATAGTCCATGGTTGTGCCCCAACTGACACCCTAGATAGTGCAATACTTTTGACCAGGGCCCATGTCCAAAGTAGTGCAGCATATAGGGAAAATGGTGCCATTTGAGGCACAGCTGTTGTTAAGGTGTGTGATGGTTCAGTGGGAGGTTGGCTGGTTTTACCAGCCATTTCCTAGCTATTAGTATGCAGGTGTGCAGACCGAGTGTAGGTTCGAGGTGTTCAGCGGTACAGTAGCCTATAGGACCACAGCCTTCTCCTACAAGGCTGGTAATGGCCATGGTGTCAGGGTGAGTTGTTCTCCTCATGTTTATAGTAATTGAATCTCCCTGACTGTTGTCAGGGACACACCACATCAACTGTGGTGTGAGGTAAAGCATGAAGGATGAATGTCCGCATACGCTTTAACTTGCTCAGGTTCAGCTTCAGCATCATTGTATTTGTTATAAGCAATAGAACAAAGTCCAGTTGTCACGACTTCCGCCGTAGTTGGCTCCCCTGCCTGTTCGGGCGGTGCTCGGCGGTCGTCGTCACCGTCCTACTAGCCACTACCGATCCCTTTTTCGTTTGTCTGTTGGTTTTGTCTTATTAGTTTCACCTGTGTGTATTTTAGTTTAATTAGCGTCCTTATATGTAGTAGGTTGTCCCGCCCTTGTTTTGTGCGGGATTGTTTTTTGTTACTCTGTTGGATGGTGGTTTTTCGTGACCGTTTTTGTGCACCGGAGAATAAATTGACAATCTACTGAACCCTGCTCTCTGCGCCTGATTCCACCCACCACTCCTAGTAAATCGTGACACCAGTGACTATTCACTTCTGATTTAAAATGACAGACAGATGTTTTAGTCGGCTTAAAGAGACCTCTGCTCTCTGTTTTCAGCTTTCATCTTTCTCTGTGGCTAAACGCAGGTAGACCTGGGTTCAAACACTATTAGAAATCTTTCAGATGCTTTTAACATTTGTTTCAGTCTGCCTAGAGTACAAGTTGGGCGGTGTTTGAACTTTTATAACTGTCTTTATTGGTTCAATTGCAATAGGCTAGCTCAAACAAGCACAGAGAGTATTTTAAATCATTTCAAATAGTGTTTGAACCCTGGTCTGAAGCGCAGGCAAGCTAGTGGCTTGCTAATAGCACAGAAAAGCATGTTATTTCTATCCCATCTCAGTGTTATTCTTTGCTGCAGGTTTTCTCCCCTCTGTGTTGACGATTCAGTGCTTTTATATGGCTACACCGTGCCAGAGATGATAAAGTTTATCATACCTTTTATGATTAGGGGCACTTGGAAAATGGTTATAAAAGTATGTTGAACAGCGGCCAGCAGGGAACAGGTGTTTTTCTCTGTTCTCAGATGTAAGCGAGCCACACTGCTGAGTTAAAACACACACTGTCGAGCAGCTAGCTGAAACACACTGTCAAGCAGCTAGCTGAAACACACACTGGCTAGCAGCTAGCTGAAACACACACTGTCAAGCAGCTAGCTGAAACACACTGTCGAGCAGCTAGCTGAAACACACACTGGCTAGCAGCTAGCTGAAACACACACTGGCTAGCAGCTAGCTGAAACACACACTGGCTAGCAGCTAGCTGAAACACACACTGGCTAGCAGCTAGCTAAAACACACACTGGCTAGCAGCTAGCAAAAAAACAAAAAACAGCTAAAACAGAGTAGTTGGAGCGTCTCCACTTTCTCTTTACTAACTAGGGCTGGGAATTACCAGGGACCTCACGAATTACGACATGTCTGGGTCCCAAGTGGGTGGGCCTATGCCCTGCCAGACCTACTTATGGCTGCACCCCTGCCCAGTCATGTGAGGGCCTAATTTATTTATTTCAATTGACTAATTTCCTTATATGAACTGTAACTCAGTAAAATCGTTGAAATCGTTGCATGTTGTGTTTATATTTTTGTTCAGTATTTTCAGCTGTTTTAAGCTGGTGTACAAAACTGAAAGTAAAAGACGCAAAAATGAAACGTAAGAACGGGAATCATAGAAATAGAGCATATAGAACAGATCTACAGCTTCTTAGATTTGCTTTCAATGAAAATGACAGATCTATAACTCACATTTCTATGTGAATTTGGTCAGCGTTTCTTTTATTTTGGCAGTTACCTGTAGTTACCCCTGTAGCTCTTCCAGGGGTTCAAATTGAGGGAATGGTACTGATTTCTTCCAGGTGTTCATATTTAGAGAATGGTACAGTACTAGAGTTCAATGGCGGGAACCCGGTTACTGAGATTTACCGCCCAAAAACCGATCCCCTTTCCCGGGATAAATAACTGCGAGAAACCGGTAAATTACAATAAATTATTTATATCAACAGCATGATGTGGAATGGAACTGTTCAATGATATGCAATGACTAAATATGGCTTCTCTACGGCCTTCTCTCTGCTCTCTGCATGATCAATCATCAACGCTCATGGTGGGGACAGACAGCCCATCTTGGTATGGAGTACAGTTCACAATGCATGTTGACCTACAGTATCATCTCATCATGGTAACTTTTTTTTCTTGTGACATGGTAGGTCAGCATAGCCTATGACCGAATGCTCGTCTAATATACACACCCACATCTGACTTTCGGGAGTCACCATATTTTTGTTGTTGTAAATATATATATATATACAGTACTTCTTTATTGCAGCTGCAGAGTGTTAAAACATCCTTGACTGACTCGATTATTGTTGCTTTAAGTCAGAGCATGAGCGAGCAGTCGTTCTCGCTCCATCAATTCCATTCAAATTGCATGTAGATAATTCTGTTCAAAATACCATAGTCTACCTCAGTATTAGCCTTGTATGTACAGTAGCTAATGAATGATGGGTTAAGCATAATACGCTAACTTATTGTCTCTGTCTCTTGCAAGTACCTGTGTTCCGCTGGCCTCTCTCCTTTAAAAAACGCTCCGTAGCTCTTGGGAGCCATTTGGGAGATGAGCCCATGTTTAGGAGGAAGAGAGGGATCATTTTCTCCCAACGGAGGACAAAAAAAAGACCCTAATGCTAACAGTTACGGTAGCTCGATTTCATCCCTAGGTTCAAGTTTCCTCTGTTCCCCACTCAATAACCTTCCTTCTGTGCTGTGACAGGAGAGGAAGAGACCCTGGGAAGTGTTTTTGATAGCAGAAGAAAAAAGGAATGGAAACGCCCTTCAGAATTCGCCCCACAATAGTGCTGTAACGGGATAGCTGAGGCCCGGGGGAAAATGTCTCAGGCAATTACAGTCCGAGTTAGAAAAGGACAACAGTAGTGCTCCTCCATTGACCTGGGATATTTTTATGGTTGCCTCATGCTCCTCACTAACAAAAATGGTTCCACGGATTGTGATAATATACTCCCAAGTGTGTCTCATACCTATTCATTATATAATCAACCATTTACAAACTCTTTGTAAGTGAAGTATTACCATTAAAAAATACGCTTGGTATCACACAGACAGTATGCCAAAAGTACACAGAAACCAGCACCTGCTCAAAGCCTCTGTCTAGATGTGTGGGCTCTCCCCTTCCTTCCCACCGCCCATCCAATCCCTTCCCTTCCTCCCCAATCCTACTGGCCATTCCATCCAATCCCTTCCCTTCCTCCCCAATCCTACTGGCCATTCCATCCAATCCCTTCCCTTCCTCCCCAATCCTACTGGCCATTCCATCCAATCCCTTCCCTTCCTCCCAATCCTACTGGCCATTCCATCCAATCCCTTCCCTTCCTCCCCAATCCTACTGGCCATTCCATCCAATCCCTTCCCTTCCTCCCCAATCCTACTGGCCATTCCATCCAATCCCTTCCCTTCCTCCCCAATCCTACTGGCAATTCCATCTAATCCCTTCCCTTCCTCCCCAATCCTACTGGCCATTCCATCCAATCCCTTCCCTTCCTCCCCAATCCTACTGGCCATTCCATCCAATCCCTTCCCTTCCTCCCCAATCCTACTGGCCATTCCATCCAATCCCTTCCCTTCCTCCCCAATCCTACTGGCCATTCCATCTAATCCCATCCCTTCTTCCCCAAACCCACCGCCAATTCAATCCCATCTCTTCTCAGTGAAACCAAAACAGCCAAAGCGTCGCAGGGGCCAGAGGAGGGCCAGAGGGGGGCCAGAGGGGGGGCCAGAGGGGGGGCCAGAGGGGGGCCAGGCTATCAGGTTTGAAGGGTTAAAAGGGAAGTGTGGAAGTTCAAAGATCTGTGACCCCTTCAGACAAAAGGGCCTGCTCTCTCTGTGCTCCCCAGGACAGGTCTCTGTCTCACTGCTTCAACCTAAACAAAGACCTCGTGTTCCTCTATCTGTCTGTCTGTCCCTCTCTATCTCTGTCTGTCTGTCTGTCTGTCTGTCTGAGAGCCTTCTGTCTACACTGGTTTCTACTGGAAATGCATAGTCAGTTCTGAGGGCCAGAACACAGGGTAAAATACCAACTGAAGCAGGCTGCTGCGGTAGGGAGATGATTGGCACCACAAACAATAACAAATTCAGAAATAAATCTCTGCACAGCAGGCATTCTTCTGTAATTGTATTTAATATTAAGTCTCCAGTTTTTGCTACATAACCTCTTTTTATGTTTGTTTTCTTCCCCATTTTCCCTCCCTCCCTGCCTCCCTGCCTCCCTCACTCCCTCCCTCCCTCCCTGCCTCCCACACTCCCTCCCTCCCTCCCTGCCTCCCACACTCCTCTCCAGGAACCCTGATGGTGATGTCCAGCCGTGGTGTTACATCGCTGACCATGAAGACGGAATCTACTGGAGATACTGCGACATACCCACCTGTCAGAGTAAGAGAATGTATGTGTGTGTGTGTGTGTGCGTTATTGCGTGTGAATCAGAGTCATGTCGTCAACGCCCTGTGTTCCTGTGTTACACCCTGGCTGACCTGAAAGCCCAGAGGCCCTGTTCGTCTCCCAGTCGGTGGCTCTGTCAGTCGCTCTGCGTGTCAGATCGTTATGAAAAGGTTTATAGGTCATCTGCAGAAGCTTTTCACTGAGCTATTATCATCCTGAAGAATGTCTCTTAACTCGGCTCTGCAGTGTCCGGGCATGCCTGTTCCATGTGAACTGTCAGTCAGTCGCACTGTGTTTTTACATTTCTGTAATTAGCTGCCACTCATTCAGCTCAGCAGAGCTCAGTACAGCAGTCAGTGTGTTGTGTTATTGCCTCTGTGCTTGTTCTCTACTGGCATACATGTTCTCTACTGGCATACATGTTCTCTACTGGCATACATGTTCTCTACTGGCATACATGTTCTCTACTGGCATACATGTTCTCTACTGGTATACATGTTCTCTACTGGCATACATGTTCTCTACTGGTATACATGTTCTCTACTGGCATACATGTTCTCTACTGGTATGTTCTCTACTGGCATGTTCTCTACTGGCATACATGTTCTCTACTGGTATGTTCTCTACTGGCATGTTCTCTACTGGCATACATGTTCTCTACTGGTATGTTCTCTACTGGCATACATGTTCTCTACTGGCATACATGTTCTCTACTGGCATACATGTTCTCTACTGGCATACATGTTCTCTACTGGCATACATGTTCTCTACTGGCATACATGTTCTCTACTGGCATGTTCTCTACTGGCGTGTTCTCTACTGGCATGTTCTCTACTGGCATGCTCTCTACTGGCATACATGTTCTCTACTGACATACATGTTCTCTACTTGCATACATGTTCTCTACTGGCATGTTCTCTACTGGTATACATGTTCTCTACTGGTATGTTCTCTACTGGCATACATGTTCTCTACTGGCATGTTCTCTACTGGTATACATGTTCTCTACTGGCATACATGTTCTCTACTGGCATACATGTTCTCTACTGGTATGTTCTCTACTGGCATACATGTTCTCTACTGGCATACATGTTCTCTACTGGCATACATGTTCTCTACTGGTATACATGTTCTCTACTGGCATACATGTTCTCTACTGGTATGTTCTCTACTGGCATACATGTTCTCTACTGGTATGTTCTCTACTGGCATACATGTTCTCTACTGGCATACATGTTCTCTACTGGTATGTTCTCTACTGGCATACATGTTCTCTACTGGCATACATGTTCTCTACTGGCATACATGTTCTCTACTGGTATGTTCTCTACTGGCATACATGTTCTCTACTGGTATGTTCTCTACTGGCATGTTCTCTACTGGCATACATGTTCTCTACTGGCATACATGTTCTCTACTGGCATACATGTTCTCTACTGGCATGTTCTCTACTGGCGTGTTCTCTACTGGCATGTTCTCTACTGGCATGCTCTCTACTGGCATACATGTTCTCTACTGACATACATGTTCTCTACTTGCATACATGTTCTCTACTGGCATGTTCTCTACTGGTATACATGTTCTCTACTGGTATGTTCTCTACTGGCATACATGTTCTCTACTGGCATACATGTTCTCTACTGGCATGTTCTCTACTGGTATACATGTTCTCTACTGGTATGTTCTCTACTGGCATACATGTTCTCTACTGGCATACATGTTCTTTACTGGTATGTTCTCTACTGGCATACATGTTCTCTACTGGCATACATGTTCTCTACTGGCATACATGTTCTCTACTGGTATACATGTTCTCTACTGGCATACATGTTCTCTACTGGTATGTTCTCTACTGGCATACATGTTCTCTACTGGTATGTTCTCTACTGGCATACATGTTCTCTACTGGCATACATGTTCTCTACTGGTATGTTCTCTACTGGCATACATGTTCTCTACTGGCATACATGTTCTCTACTGGCATACATGTTCTCTACTGGCATACATGTTCTCTACTGGCATACATGTTCTCTACTGGTATGTTCTCTACTGGCATGTTCTCTACTGGCATACATGTTCTCTACTAGCATGCTCCCTTCTGGTATGTTCTCTACTGGCATGTTCTCTACTGGTGTGTTCTCTACTGGCATACATGTTCTCTACTAGCATGCTCCCTTCTGGTATGTTCTCTACTGGCATGTTCTCTACTGGTGTGTTCTCTACTGGCATACATGTTCTCTACTGGTGTGTTCTCTACTGGCATACATGTTCTCTACTGGCATGTTCTCTACTGGCATACATGTTCTCTACTGCCATGTTCTCTACTGGCATACATGTTCTCTACTGTCATGTTCTCTACTGACATACATGTTCTCTACTGGCATACATGTTCTCTACTGGCATGTTCTCTACTGGCATACATGTTCTCTACTGGCATGTTCTCTACTGGTGTGTTCTCTACTGGCATACATGTTCTCTACTGGTATGTTCTCTACTGGCATACATGTTCGCTACTGGCATGCTCCCTTCTGGCATGTTCTCTACTGGCATACATGTTCTCTACTGGCATGTTCTCTACTGGCATACATGTTCTCTACTGGCATGTTCTCTACTGACATACATGTTCTCTACTGGCATACATGTTCTCTACTGGCATGTTCTCTACTGGCATACATGTTCTCTACTGGCATGTTCTCTACTGGTGTGTTCTCTACTGGCATACATGTTCTCTACTGGCATGTTCGCTACTGGCATACATGTTCGCTACTGGCATGCTCCCTTCTGGCATGTTCTCTACTGGCATACATGTTCTCTACTGGCATGTTCTCTACTGGCATACATGTTCTCTACTGGCATGTTCTCTACTGACATACATGTTCTCTACTGGCATACATGTTCTCTACTGGCATGTTCTCTACTGGCATACATGTTCTCTACTGGCATGTTCTCTACTGGCATGCTCCCTTCTGGCATGTTCTCTACTGGCATGTTCTCTACTGGCATACATGTTCGCTACTGGCATACATGTTCTCTACTGGCATGTTCTCTACTGGCATACATGTTCGCTACTGGCATGCTCCCTTCTGGCATGTTCTCTACTGGCATACATGTTCTCTACTGGCATACATGTTCTCTACTGGCATGTTCTCTACTGACATGTTCTCTACTGGTATGTTCTCTACTGGCATGTTCTCTACTGGTATGTTCTCTACTGGCATGTTCTCTACTGGCATACATGTTCTCTACTGGTATGTTCTCTACTGGCATACATGTTCGCTACTGGCATGCTCCCTTCTGGCATGTTCTCTACTGGCATACATGTTCTCTACTGGCATGTTCTCTACTGGCATACATGTTCTCTACTGGCATGTTCTCTACTGACATACATGTTCTCTACTGGCATACATGTTCTCTACTGGCATGTTCTCTACTGGCATACATGTTCGCTACTGGCATGCTCCCTTCTGGCATGTTCTCTACTGGCATACATGTTCTCTACTGGCATACATGTTCTCTACTGGCATGTTCTCTACTGACATGTTCTCTACTGGGATACATGTTCTCTACTGGTATGTTCTGTACTGGCATGTTCTCTACTGGTATGTTCTCTACTGGCATGTTCTCTACTGGCATACATGTTCTCTACTGGCATGTTCTCTACTGGCATACATGTTCTCTACTGGTATGTTCTCTACTGGCATACATGTTCTCTACTGGTATGTTCTCTACTGGCATGTTCTCTACTGGCATACATGTTCTCTACTAGCATGCTCCCTTCTGGTATGTTCTCTACTGGCATGTTCTCTACTGGTGTGTTCTCTACTGGCATACATGTTCTCTACTGGCATGTTCTCTACTGGCATACATGTTCTCTACTGGCATGCTCCCTTCTGGTATGTTCTCTACTGGCATGTTCTCTACTGGTGTGTTCTCTACTGGCATACATGTTCTCTACTGGTATGTTCTCTACTGGCATACATGTTCGCTACTGGCATGCTCCCTTCTGGCATGTTCTCTACTGGCATACATGTTCTCTACTGGCATGTTCTCTACTGGCATACATGTTCTCTACTGGCATGTTCTCTACTGGCATACATGTTCTCTACTGGCATACATGTTCTCTACTGGCATGTTCTCTACTGGCATACATGTTCTCTACTGGTATGTTCTCTACTGGCATACATGTTCTCTACTGTCATACATGTTCTCTACTGGCATACATGTTCTCTACTGGCATGTTCTCTACTGGCATACATGTTCTCTACTGGCATGTTCTCTATTGGCATACATGTTCTCTACTGGCATACATGTTCTCTACTGGCATGTTTGCTACTGGCATACATGTTCGCTACTGGCATACATGTTCTCTACTGGCATACATGTTCTCTACTGCATACATGTTCTCTCCTGGCATGTTCTCTACTGGCATACATGTTCTCTACTGGCATGTTCTCCACTGGTATGTTCTCTACTGGCATGTTCTCTACTGGCATGTTCTCTACTGGCATACATGTTCTCTACTGGCATACATGTTCTCTACTGGCATACATGTTCTCTACTGGCATGTTCTCTACTGGCATGTTCTCTACTGGCATACATGTTCTCTACTGGCATGTTCTCCACAGGCATGTTCTCCACTGGCATGTTCTCTACTGGCATGTCCTCTATTGGCATGTTGGGGCAGGTAGCCTGGTGGGTAGGAGCGTTGAGCCAGTAACCGAAAGGTCAGCATTCAGTTGTACAACTGACTAGGTATCGTCCTTTCTCTTCTGGCATGTCCTCTACTTGCTTCCCCTTATTAATTTATTGACCCTTGAATTTTAACAGGGAACGCACATTGAGACCCAGGTCTCTTTTTCAAATGTGCCCTGTATAATACATTATAAATATACACATTAGACACAATATATATATTTATATACAATACCAGTCAAAGGTTTGTACACACCTTCTCATTCAAGGGTTTTTCTTTATTTTTACTATTTTCTACGTTGTACAATAATAGTGAAGACATCAAAACTATGAAATAACACATATGGAATCATGTAGTAACCAAAAAAGTGTTAAAGTAGCCACCCTTTCTCTTGATGACAGCTTTGCACACTCTTGGCATTCTCTCAACCAGCTTCACCTGGAATGCTTTTCCAACAGTCTTGAAGGAGTTCCCATGTATTCTGATCACTTGTTAGCTGCTTTTCCTTCACTCTTCAGGTCCAACTCATCCCAAACCATCTTAATTGAGTTGAGGTCGGGTGATTGTGGAGGCCAGGTCATCTGATGCAGAACTCCATCACTCTCCTTCTTGGTCAAATAGCCCTTACACAGCCTGAAGGTGTGTTTTGGGTCATTGTCCTCTTGAAAACAAATGATAGTCCCACTAAACGCAAACCAGATGGGATGGAGTATCACTGCAGAATGCTGTGGAAGCCATGCTGGTTAAGTGTGCCTTGTGACCAGCAAAGCACCCCCACAGCATCAAACCTTCTCCTCCATGCTTCACAGTGGGAACCACACATTTGGAGATCATCCGTTCATCTACTCTGTGTCTCACAAAGACACGGCGGTTGGAAGCAAAAATCTAAGGAAAGAAATTCCACAAATTAGGCACACTCATCAGACCAAAGGGCAGATTTCCACTGGTCTAATGTCCATTGCTCGTGTTTCTTGGACCAAACAAGTATCTTCTTCTCATGTGTCCTTTAGTAGCAGCAATTCGACTATGAAGGCCTGATTCACACAGTCTCCTCTGAACATGTTGAAATGTAATTTCATAGTTTTGATGTCTTCACTATTATTCTACAATGTAGAAAATTGTAAAAATAAAGAGAAATCCTTGAATGAGTACGTGTTCTAAAACTTTTGACCGGTAGTGTATATACAGTTGAAGTCGTAAGTTTACAAACACTTAGGTTGGAGTCATTAAAACTCATTTTTCAACCACTCCACAAATGTCTTGTTAACAAACTACAGTTTTGGCAAGTCGGTTACGACATCTACTTTGTGCATGACACAAGTAATTTTTCCAAAAGTTGTTTGCAGACAGATTATTTCACTTATAATTCACTGTATCACAATTCCAGTGGGTCAGAAGTTTACATACACTAAGTTCACTGTGCCTTTAAACAGCTCTGCCAGGAGGAATGGGCCAAGCTGGTGGAAGGCTACCCGAAACATTTGACCCAAGTTAAACAATTTAAAGGCAATGCTACCAAATAGTAATTCAGTGTATGTAAACTTCTGACCCACTGGGAATGTGATGAAAGAAATAAAAGCTGAAATAAATAATTATCTCCTATTATTCTGACATTTCACATTCTTAAAATAAAGTGGTGATCCTAAATGACCTAAGACAGGGAATTTTTAAGGATTAAATGTCAGGAATTGTGAAAAACTGAGTTTAAATGTATTTGGCTATGGTGTATGTAAACCTCCGAATTCAACTGTGTGTATACAGTGTGGAGAACAAGTATTTGATACACTTCCGATTTTGCAGGTTTTCCTACTTACAAAGCATGTAGAGATCTGTAATTTTTAGCATAGGTACACTTCAACTGTGAGAGACAGAATCTAAAACAAAAATCCAGAAAATCACATTGTATGATTTTTAAGTAATTCATTTCCATTTTATTGCATGACATAAGTATTTGATCACCTACCAATCAGTAAGAATTCCGGCTCTCACAGACCTGTTAGTTTTTCTTTAAGAAGCCCTCCTTTTCTCCACTCATTACCTATATTAACTGCACCTGTTTGAACTCGTTACTTGTATAAAAGACACCTGTCCACACACTCAATCAAACAGACACCAACCTCTCCACAATGGCCATTGTAGACCTGCACAAGGCTGGGATGGGCAACAGGACAATAGGCACGCAGCTTGGTGAGAAGGCAACAACTGTTGGCGCAATTATTAGAAAATGGAAGAAGTTCAAGATGACGGTCAATCACCCTCGGTCTGGGGCTCCATGCAAGATCTCACCTCGTGGGGCATCAATGATCATGAGGAAGGTGAGGGATCAGCCCAGAACTACACGGCAGGACCTGGTCAATGACCCGAAGAGAGCTGGGACCACAGTCTCAAAGAAAACCAATTAGTAACACACTACGCCGTCATGGATTAAAATCCTGCAGCGCACGCAAGGTCCCCCTGCTCAAGCCAGCGCATGTCCAGGCCCGTCTGAAGTTTGCTAATGACCATCTGGATGATCCAGAGGAGGAATGGGAGAAGGTCATGTGGTCTGATGAGACAAAAATAGAGCTTTTTGGTCTAAACTCCACTTGCCGTGTTTGGAGGAAGAAGAAGGATGAGTACAACCCCAAGAACACCATCCCAACCGTGAAGCATGGAGGTGGAAACATCATTCTTTGGGAATGCTTTTCTGCAAAGGGGATAGGACGACTGCACCGTATTGAGGGGAGGATGGATGGGGCCATGTATCGCGAGATCTTGGCCAACAACCTCCTTCTCTCAGTAAGAGCATTGAAGATGGGTCATGGCTGGGTCTTCCAGCATGACAACAAGCCGAAACACACAGCCAGGACAACTAAGGTGTGGCTCCGTAAGAAGCATCTCAAGGTCCTGGAGTGGCCTAGCCAGTCTCCAAACCTGAACCCAATAGAAAATCTTTGGAGGGAGCTGAAAGTCCGTATTGCCCAGCGACAGCCCTGAAACCTGAAGGATCTGGAGAAGGTCTGTATGGAGGAGTGGGCCAAAATCCCTGCTGCAGTGTGTGCAAACCTGGTCAAGAACTACAGGAAACGTATGATCTTTGTAATTGTAAACAAAGGTTTCTGTACCATTTATTAAGTTCTGCTTTTCTGATGTATCAAATACTTATGTCATGCAATAAAATGCAAATTAATTACTTAAAAAACATACAATGGGATTTTCTGGATTTTTGTTTTAGATTCCGTCTCTCACAGTTGAAGTGTACCTATGATAAAAAATTACAGACCTCTACATGCTTTGTAAGTAGGAAAACCTGCAAAATCGGCAGTGTATCAAATACTTGTTCTCCTCACTCTCTCTCTCTCTCTCTCTCTATCTATATATATATATATAAGCACACCTTAAAATACAAAAACACAGTAATGGGAAGCACAAATTTAACATCACAAATCAAATTCCTCTACAAATAGGTCCTCAGTCAATGCTTTTAATTGCCCAAACGGCACCAGATGTCATGACTTCCACCGAAGTTGTTTTCTGTCCTTGTTCGGGCGGCGTTGGCGGTTGGCGTCACCGGTCTTCTAGCCATCGTCGATCCACTTTTCATTTTCCATTTGTTTTGTCTTGTTTTCCTACACACCTGGTTTCCATTTCCCTCATTAAGTGTTGTGTATTTAACCCTCTTTTACCCCCATGTATTTGCGTGGAAATGTTTGTTGTAAGTGCTTGTGCACATGTTACTGGTGGGCGTCGGGTTTTTGTACCCATATTCTGTTGTATTTTTATGCCGTTGGTTTTTGGATTAAACTGCTCCGGCTACTACCTAGTTCTGCTCTCCTGCATCTGACTTCCTTGCCACCAGTTACGCACCCCATTACACCAGAACATCAAGATGAAATGAATTTTGAATTTAGTTCCAGCAATATTGTGCATTAAAACTTAAAGCAGATTTACCTACAATACCGTTCAAATGTTTGGGGTCACTTAGAAATGTCCTTGTTTTTGAGATAAAAGCTCATTTTTTGCCCATTTAAAATAACATCAAATTGATCAGAAATACAGTGTAGACATTGTTAATGTTGTGAATGACTATTGTAGCTGGAAACGGCTGATTGTTATTGGAGTATCTACATAGATGTACAGAGGCCCATTATCAGCAACCATCACACACACCTGTGTTCCAATGGCACGTTGTGTTAGCTAATCCAAGTTGATAATTTCAAAAGGCTAATTGATCATGACAAAACCTGTTTGCATTTATGTTAGCACAGATGAAAACTGTTGTGCTGATTAAATAAGTAATAAAGCTGGCCTTCTTTAGACTAGTTCAGTATCTGGAGAATCAGAATTTGTGGGTTCGATTACAGGCTAAAAATTGCCAAAAACAAAGAATTTCTTCTGGAAGCCGTCAGTCTATTCTTGTTCTGAGAAATTAAGAAATGAAGGCTATTCTATGCGAGAAATTGCCAAGAAACTGAAGATCTGATACAACGCTGTCCTACTCCCTTCACAGAACAGCGCAAACTGGCCCTAACCAGAATAGAGTGGGAGGCCCCCGGTGCAGGGATTTGACAGTTTTCCAGAATATAGCCAGGTTCCCATTACAATCTGAAAGAGCGGTTACATAATAATCCGATTTAGCCTTTCTGATTTGTTTTACACAATTATTCCTTAGTTGCTTAAAAGCTTGCCAGTCCGGGCCTAATCCTGTGTTCCTGGCCTTGACCCAAGCATCATCTCTTTTATGAATTACTTCTGATTGTAAGTAAGTAAGTAAGCATTTCACCTGTTGTATTCGGCGCACGTGACAAATAAACTTTGATTTGATTTGATCATTCCGGAGTGTACCAGGCATTCGATCTACCTTTAACTTCTTGCGTCGAGCCAACCCGGATCCGGGATCATGACTACAGCCTCAAGCTATTACCATAACGCAACGTTAACTATTCATGAAAATCACAAATGAAATGAAATCAATATGCTAGCTCTCATGCTTAGCCTTTTGTTAACAACACTGCCATCTCAGATTTTCAAAAATATGCTTCTCTACCATAGCAAAACTAGCATTTAGCATTTAGCGTTAGCATTTAGCATTAGCATTTAGCGTTAGCATTTAGCATTAGCATTTAGCGTTAGCATCACCAGGCAACATTTTCACAAAAACCAGCAAAAACATTCAATAAATCATTTACCTTTGAAGAACTTCGGATGTTTTCAATGAGGAGACTCTCAGTTAGATAGCAAATGTTCAGTTTTCCTGAAAGATTATTTGTGCAGGAGAAATCGGTCCGTTTTCTGCGTCATGTTTGTCTACCAAAAAAAACGAAAATTCAGTTTTTCAACTTTTTCCAAAATAACTCGATAATATCGACTGAAACATGGCAAACGTTGTTTAGAATCAATCCTTAAGGTGTTTTTCTACATATCTCTTCAATGATGTATCGTTCCTGGAAGTGTGCTTCTGCATCCCATGGCAAAATGAGTGTTACTGACAATTGCGCACCAATTTAGACAAAGGACACCGGACGGCCCCCTGGCAAATGTAGTCTCTTATGGCCAATCTTCCAATGATATGCCTACAAATACGCCACAATGCTGCAGACATCTTGGATGAACGGCAGAGCGCATAAGCTCGTTCACAGCATATTCACAGCCATATAAGGAGACGTTAGTAAAACAGAGCGTCAAAAATCCTGTTCATTTCTTGTTTGAAGTTTCATCTTGGTTTCGCCTGTAAGATCAGTTCTGGGGTACTCACAGATAATATCTTTGCAGTTTTGAAAACGTCAGAGTGTTTTCTTTCCAACGCTGGCAATTATATGCATAGTCGAGCATCTTTTCGTGACAAAATATTGCGCTTAAAACGGGCACGTTATTTTATCCAATAATGACATAGCGCCCCCATAGGTTGAAGAGGTTAACCCTACATTTTTTGAAGAGAGCATGATTATTCAAAATAGTATTGAAAACATCTAAAAACAAGCCCAGTACTTCTTTAGGCCTGGTAGATGCTGCAGAGTTCATTTCCCTTCATTATCATACAATACTTTACTGTATGTCCCTGTAGCAACTACGTAGAGAGGCTTCATTCCTAAAGTGTCTCAGAGTAGGAGTGCTGATCTAGGATCAGGTACTTCCTGTCCATATACACTTATGTATTGTAGTCTAATGTCTTAACTGATCCTTGACCAGCACTCCTATTCTCAGACGCTTTTTGAATACGAGCCCTGGAGGCTGTATGGGGTTCCTACTCCTCTGTGTTACTGAAGCTAAAGGACTCAAGCCCACTCCTCAAACTTCTCACTCTGGAGGCCAAAGGACCCATTAACTCATCCAACAATGCATGGCCTGCTGAAACGACAGCTTTGGTCTCTCTCTCTCTCTCTCTCTCTCTCTCTCTCTCTCTCTCTCTCTCTCTCTCTCTCTCTCTCTCTCTCTCTCTCGACTGACCTATTTCACACAAGTGTCTAGTTATCCATGAATGTCTCGACCAGACACATCCTCACCTTTGTGTCAGAGTGGGTAAGGCCGACCCACCCATCCATCCATCCATTCCCCTGGCTGGTTGTGTCGGAGGGGGCAGGCCGACCCACCCATCTATCTACCCATTCCCCTGGCTGGAGTAAGCACTAAGCTGATTCCTTATCTCATGTGAATTGAGGCCAGCCTTTGTTGCAGGCAGATGGGATACTGCCACCATAGGCCTGCTCCCCCCTGCCTGCCTGCCTGTTTTTGTCTGCTGTCTTCCAGTCTGGATCGGTGCAGCCCGCCTGCCCAGTAACCTATCCTTGTGCCGTGTGTGTGTGTCCAACTTCTCCTGTTTGCTGTGAGCTTCGCCCATATCGAATGCAGCTCTATTTCTGCTTTGGCATTATAGATAGAGATAGACACTGTATTTCTGAATAGAGGGGAAATTGAGAGAAGAAAAGAGCTCAGAGCGAGGCATATGCCTGTCTGTCTCCCTGCCTCGCTGCCTGTCTCCCTGTCTACCCTCCTGTTTACTTGGCTGCCTGTCTGTCTGTCTGCCTTCCCTCCTGTCTGCCTGTCTGTTTTGTCTGTGTTTTAGTCTGTTTTGGTTGGTCTGCATGTTGTTTTTTCTGTTTGGTGTGGCATTGTGGCCGTTCACTGAGGCTCTGTCTGTACCCACCAGGGTTGGTCAGGTCAGTGCCAGCGCTGTGCCCTGTCATCCAGGGTCATCACGTCATCCTGGTGAGGCAGCGGGCACACCCTGTTAAAACAACAACAACAAAAATGTCATTTAGCAGACACTTTTATCCAACTTCAAGGAGAAGTTTTATTTTTTACAACAAAGTCTCTATTTTGTTATGTAAATGTAATGTTATAGAATGGTCCAGACATCTTTTTTTTGTGATTTCACTTGTTTTTAATACAATTACTCCAAACAGCAAATGATTTCCTTGTCCTCGCTGTGTAGTATAGGGGCAATGGGGCCATCTCAATGTCAGCAAGACAAAGGAACTGATTGTGGACTACAGGAAACGGAGGGTCTAGCTCGCCCTCATCCACATCGACGGGGCTGTAGTGGACTGGGTCGAGAGCTTGAAGTTCCTCGGTGTCCACATCGCTAAGGAATTAACATGGTCAACACACACACCCACACAGTTCTGAAGAGGGCACAACGCCGCCTTTTCCCCCTCAGGAGGCTGAAAAGATTTGACTTCCTCAAAAAGTACTAAAGCTGCACCATTGAGAGAATCTTGACTGGCTTCATCACTGCTTTGTATGGCAACTGCAAGGCACCTGACCGCAAGGCGCTACAGTAGGTGGTGGGTACGGCGCAGCATATCAGTAGGGCCAAGCTCCCTGCCATCCATTACCTCTATACCAGACGGGGTCAGAGAAAAGGCCCCAAAAATGTTCTAATGACTCTAGCCACCCAAGCCATAGACTGTTCTCTCTGCTACCGCATGGCAAGACTGGAACCAACAGGACCAGCTCCTATCCCCAAGCCATAGACTGTTCTCTCTGCTACCGCATGGCAAGACTGGAACCAACAGGACCAGCTTCTATCCCCAAGCCATAAGACTACTAAACAAGATTGATGAATAGCTTGTTCATATAAGGAAGTCAGTCAATTGAAATAAATTCATAATCTTGGATTGCACATGACTGGGAATACAGATATGCACCTGTTGGTCACAGATACCTTAAAAAAAAGGTATGGGCGTGGATCCTAAAACCAGTCAGTATCTGGTGTGACCACCTTTGCCTCATGCAACCTGACACATGTCCTTCGCATAGAGTTGATCAGGCTGTTGATTTGGCTTGTGGAATGTTGTTCCACTCCTCTTCAATGGCTGTGTGAAGTTGCTGGATATTGGCGGGAACTGGAACACGCTGTCGTACTCGTCAATCCAGAGCATCCCAAACATGCTCAATGGGTGACATGTCTGGTGAGTATGCAGGCCATAGAAGAACTGGGACATTTTCAGCTTCCGGGAATTGTGTACAGATCCTTGCGACATGGGGCCGTACATTATGTTGAAACATGAGGTGATGGCGGCGGATGAATGGCATAACAATGGGCCTCAGGATCTCGTCATGGCATCTCTGTGCATTCAAACTGCCATTGATAAAATGCAATTTTGTTAATTGTCCGTAGCTTATGCATGCCCATACCATAACCCCACCGTCACCATGTGGCACTCTGTTCAAAACGTTGACCTCAGCAAACCGCTCGCCAACACGACGTCATACACATAGTCTGCGTTTGTGAGGCCGGTTGGACATACTGCCAAAATTAACATTAAATTCTTTGGCAACAGCTCTGGTGGACATTCCAGCAGTCAACATGTCAATTGCATGCTCCCTTGAGACGTCTGTGGCATTGTGTTGTGTGACAAAACTGCCCATTTTAGAGTGGTCTTTTATTGTCCCCAGCACACGGTGCACCTGTGTAATGACCATGCTGTTTAATCAGCTTCTTGATATGCCACACCTGTCAGGTTGATGGAATATCTTGGCAGAGCAGAACTTCTCATTAACAGGGATGTAAACACATTTGTGCACAACATTTGAGAGAATTAAAGTTTTTGTGCGTATGGAACATTTCTGGGATCTTTTATTTCAACTCATGAAACATGGGACCAGCACTTTACATGTTGCGTTTTTCGTTTTTCTGTTCGGTGTTTTAGTAATGTGGTATATTGTTTTAGGGCTCCCGAGTGGCGCAGCGATCTAAGGCACTGCCATCCCCTGTCCAAATTCAGGCTGCATCACATCTGTGATTGGGCGGCACACAATTGGCCCAGCAATATCCGGGTTTGACCGGGGTAGCCGTCATTGTACATAATAATTTGTTTTTAACTGACTTGCCTAGTTATTAAATAATGGTTACTTTTTTTTAAATATAATTTTTGTGACCTCAGTCTTTCAACCAAAATATTACAGACAAAACATTTTCACTTGCCTCTTTAAGGGGCGGGAGGTTACCGTGGTAATGTGACTCTAGTCGTGTTTGTGCCTGTTAGATTGAGTCTGACTAGTAGAAGCGTTCTCTTCTCTTCTCTGGCAGTTGAAACTCAAATATAGAAAAACAACCTAGCTTATGGACAAAACAATGTAAACAAACACAAGGACAAAGTCTCACTTCAGTAGACTTTCATTACCTGAAACGTAAACAAGGCCACCTCTTATGCCTGTACGCAGCACTTATACAATTCTAACTTTCACTCAGCTCTTCTCGTGCACACATTCCCCAGCCAGGCAGTGTTGCAGCACGAGGTGCAATAAGCTATATAGGATTCGTAGTTCTTTGAATTTGTGCGATTCATTTACCAGCTATGACACACAACGGCAGAAAAAAATGACAACAGCTACTGCAGCATTTATTTTACTATAAATGTGATACTTTTTATTCAGAAATGTGAGCAAAATGCTCACACTGTCGAACCTTGACCCCCTCGCCAACGTGGCTGGTGAAATAGATCTTACCGGCCAATGCCAAAATCGACCAGCATTTGGCAGATGTTAATTTTAGGCCCTGACTGGTACTCCCTGTATATAGCCATATTATTTTTTACTCATTATTGTTTTTCATTATTCCTTGTGTCACTATTTTTATATTACATTTTTATCTTGAACTCATTGGTTGAAAATGACCCGTAAGTAAGTATTTCACTGTTAGCATAAACCTGTGACAAATACGATTTGATTTGACACACACACACTGCAGTCCTGGAGACTTCTCTGACACACACACACACACACACACACACAGAAACACACACACTCGCTCCGTTGTTATGAGCCGTCCTCCCCTCAGCAGCCTCTACTGATGCTAATATATACATTTTGGTTCTCTATCAAAGCCAGGTAGTCCCAAGGGTGTTGTTTTGATTGATAGGGTAGGACAGGGAGAAAGCCTAAAGGGAAAGCTGCCTGTTGCACCGGAACATGGGAAGGAGAGGTGCAACATTCTCGCTTCATTAACTTCTTGCATCGAGCAATCCCGTATCCGGGAGCGTAATCATAGCCTCAAGCTCATTAGCATAACGCAACGTTAACTATTCATGAAAATCTCAAATGAAATGAAATAAATATATTGGCTCACAAGCTTAGCCTTTTGTTAACAACACTGTCATCTCAGATTTTCAAAATATGCTTTTCAACCATAGCTACACAAGCATTTGTGTAAGAGTATTGATAGCTAGCATAGCATTAAGCCTAGCATTCAGCAGGCAACATTTTCACAAAAACAAGAAAAGCATTCAAATAAAATCATTAACCTTTGAAGAACTTCGGATGTTTTCAATGAGGAGACTCTCAGTTACATAACAAATGTTCAGTTTTTCCAAAAATATTATTTGTGTAGGAGAAATCGCTCCGTTTTGTTCATCACGTTTGGCTAAGAAAACCCCCCGAAAATTCAGTCATTGCAACGCCAAACTTTTTTCCAAATTAACTCCATAATATCGACAGAAACATGGCAAACTTTGTTTAGAATCAAGCCTCAAGGTGTTTTTCACATATCTATTCGATGATAAGTCATTCGTGGCAGTTGGGTTTCTCCTCTGAAGCAAATGGAAAAATGCACGCAGCTGGAGATTACGCAATAATTGCAACGGAGGACACCAAGCGAGCACCTGGTAAATGTAGTCTCTTATGGTCAATCTTCCAATGATATGCCTACAAATACGTCACAATGCTGCAGACACCTTGGGGAAACGACAGAAAGTGTAGGCTCATTCCTTGCGCATTCACAGGCATATAAGGAGACATTGGAACACAGCGCCTTCAAAATCTGGGGCATTTCCTGTTTGAAATTTCATCTTGGTTTCGCCTGTAGCATCATTTCTGTGGCACTCACAGATAATATCTTTGCAGGTTTGGAAACGTCAGAGTGTTTTCTTTCCAAATCTGTCAATTATATGCATAGTCGAGCATCTTTTCGTGACAAAATATCTTGTTTAAAACGGGAACGTTTTTTTATCCAAAAATTAAAAGAGCGCCCCCTATATCGAAGAAGTTAAAATAATCTAGTTTATGAAATCAAATCAAATCAAATTGTATTTGTCACATACACATGGTTAGCAGATGTTAATGCGAGTGTAGCAAAATGCTTGTGCTTCTAGTTCCGACAATGTCGTAATAAGTAATTTAACCTGACAATTTCACAACTACTACCTTATACACACAAGTATAAAGGGATAAAGAATATGTACATAAAGATATATGAATGAGTGATGGTACAGAACGGCATAGGCAAGATGCAGTAGATGGTAGCGAGTACAGTATATACACATGAGATGAGTAATGTAGGGTATGTAAACATTATATTAAGTGGCATTGTTTAAACTGGCTAGTGATACATTTTTTACATCAATTTACATCAATTTACATTATTAAGGTGGCTGGAGTTGAGTCAGTATGTTGGCAGCAGCCACTCAATTCAGTTTGTCCGTGATATGTACGCCGAGGAACTTAAAACCTACTACCCTCTCCACTACTGTCCCGTCGATGTGGATAGGGGGGTGCTCCCTCTGCTGTTTCCTGAAGTCCACGATCATCTCATTTGTTTTGTTGATGTTGAGTGTGAGGTTATTTTCCTGACACCACACTCCGAGGGCCCTCACCTCCTCCCTGTAGTCCGTCTCGTCGTTGTTGGTAATCAAGCCTACCACCGTAAACTTGATGATTGAGGTGGAGGCGTGCATGGCCACGCAGTCGTGGGTGAACAGGGAGTAGGAGAGGGCTCAGAACGCACCCTTGTGGGGCCCCAGTGCTGAGGATCAGCGGGGTGGAGATTTTGTTACCTACCCTCACCACCTGGGGCGGCCCGTCAGGAAGTCCAGTACCCAGGGTCTCGAGCTTGATGACGAGTTTGGAGGGTACTATGGTGTTAAATGCTGAGCTGTATTCGATGAACAGCATTCTCACATAGGTATTCCTCTTGTCCAGATGGGATAGGCCAGTGTGCAGTGTGGTTGCGATTGCGTCGTCTGTGGACCTATTGGGGCGGTAAGCAAATTGGAGTGGGTTTAGGGTGTCAGGTAGGGTGGAGGTGATATGGTCCTTGACTAGTCTCTCAAAGCACTTCATGATGACGGAAGTGAGTGCTACGGGGCTGTAGTCATTTAGCTCAGTTACCTTAGCTTTCTTGGGAACAGGAACAATGGTGGCCCTCTTGAAGCATGTGGGAACAGCAGACTGGGATAAGGATTGAATATGTCCGTAAACACACCAGCCAGCTGGTCTGCGCATGCTCTGAGGACGTGGCTGGGGATGCCGTCTGTGCCTGCAGCCCTGAGAGGGTTAACACATTTAAATGTTTTTCTCAATTTGGCTGCAGTGAAGGAGAGTATGCAGGTTTTGGTAGTGGGCCGTGTCAGTGGCACTGTATTGTTATTTCGTCTGTCTGTGAGCAAGACATCCTGGTCCGCGACGGGGATGGTTTTCTTTTTGTAATCCGTGATTGACTGTAGAGACTGTAGACCCTGCCACATACCTCTTGTGTCTGAGCCGTTGAATTGCGACTCTACTTTGTCTCTATACTGACGCTTAGCTTGTTTGATTGCCTTGCGGAGGGAATAGTTAAAAGCAGTGGTTCGCGCTTTCAGTTTCGCGCGAATGCTGCCATCAATCCACGGTTTCTAGTTTGGGAATGTTTTAATTGTTGCTGTGGGTAATACATCGTCAATGCACTTTCTAATGAACTCACCGAATCAGCGTATTCGTCAATGTTGTTGTTGGACACAATGCGGAACATATCCCAATCCACGTGATCGAAGCAGTCTTGAAGCGTGGAATCAGATTGGCCGGACCATCGTTGAACAGACCTGAGCGCGGGAACTTCTTGTTTTAGTCTTTGTCTGTAGGCTGGAAGCAACAAAATGGAGTCGTGGTCAGCTTTTCCGAAATGAGGGCCTTATATGCATCGCGGAAGTTAGAATATGATCCAGGGTTTTACCAGCCCTGATTGTGCAATCGATATGCTGATAGAATTTAGGGAGTCTTGCAGCCTCAGGATATGTGGTTTCCAGTTTACATAGAGTCAAATAAAGTTTGTTCAGGGCCATCGATGTGTCTGCTTGGGGGTGAATATATACGGCTGTGATTATAACCGAAGAGAATTCCCTTGGTAGATAATGCGGTCGACATTTGATTGTGAGGAATTCTAAGTCAGGTGAACAGAAGGACTTGAGTTCCTGTATGTTGTTATAAATCAAGTTGTAAAACATACAGCGACGTTTCTGTCTATATAGAGACCTTCATCAAGCAGAGGGGCGTCAGGTACCCTAGTGGTTAAGAGCGTTGGGCAAGTAACAAAAAGGTCGCTGTTTAGAAGAGCTGACTATGTGAAGAATCTGTCGATGTGCCCTTGAGATGAACCTTACTTGCTCCTCTAAGCCTCTCTGGATAAGACTCTGCTAAATTACTATTAAAGAAAAATATTTCAAAGGCAGGTAGTCCCTCAAGGGTGTTATTTGTGTCGCTCTGGATAAGAGCGTCTGCTAAATGACTTAAATGTAAATGTAAATGTTAAAAAGCCTGTTTGGGGCATCCCGAGTGGCGCAACAGTCTAAGGCACTGCATTGTAGTGCTTGAGGCGTCACTACAGACCCTGGTTCGATCCCAGGCTGTGTCACAACTGGCCATGACCAGGAGTCCCATATGGCAGCTCACAATTGTCCCAGCATTGTTAGGGGGCTTTACTTGACTCATTGTGCCCTTGTGGCAGGCCGGGCGCTTGCAGGTTGACTTCAGTTCTCATTTGAATGGTATTTCCTCTGACAAATCGGTGCAGTTAGCTTCTGGGTTAAGCGGGCAGGTGTTAAGAAGCGTGGTTTGGTTGGTCATGTTTTGGAGGATGCATGACTTTGCCTCTAGTGAGCCCGTTAGGGAGTTGCAACAATGAGACAAGATCACAATTGGATATCACAAAAAAGGGGGTAAAATACTTATTTTTTCAAAATTCCACTTGCACCTGAAATTTGCATTAGAAGGTGAGGAGTGACACTCACTCTCTCCATTATAAAAATAATGTTTACTAAAATTCAAGTTTAAAGAATGTACAGTGACGTTTCAGGTCTACACAAAGACATTCATCAACCATAGCAGCTTTTCCTAATGCAAAATGGTTTATCTGTGCATTGACGTTCAAAGTAAAGACAGCCACTGAAGAGTTAGCAGTGATTGATTGGAGAAGGACAGAGTGAAGCCTGAAGAATTAGCAGTGATGGATTGGAGAAGGACAGAGTGAAGCCTGAAGAATTAGCAGTGATGGATTGGAGAAGGACAGAGTGAAGCCTGAAGAATTAGCAGTGATGGATTGGAGAAGGACAGAGTGAAGCCTGAAGAATTAGCAGTGATGGATTGGAGAAGGACAGAGTGAAGCCTGAAGAATTAGCAGTGATGGATTGGAGAAGGACAGAGTGAAGCCTGAAGAATTAGCAGTGATGGATTGGAGAAGGACAGAGTGAAGCCTGAAGAATTAGCAGTGTTGGATTGGAGAAGGACAGAGTGAAGCCTGAAGAATTAGCAGTGATGGATTGGAGAAGACAGAGTGAAGCCTGAAGAATTAGCAGTGATGGATTGGAGAAGGACAGAGTGAAGCTTGAATGTGTGATCACTTATTCACTGATCAAAATACTTCTAATCGGTCTGACGTGTTTATGACGTTGTTGTCTGATTTATTATTACACTGTATATCCAGTTTTATTAGGCAAAAAGGAAACGGTTATGCAGGTGTAGAAGCACGGTGGCTAGGAAAAACTCCCTAGAAAGGCCAAAACCTAGGAAGAAACCTAGAGAGGAACCAGGCTATGTGGGGTGGCCAGTCCTCTTCTGGCTGTGCCGGGTGGAGATTATAACAGAACATGGCCAAGATGTTAAAATGTTCATAAATGATCAGCATGGTCGAAAAATAATAAGGCAGAACAGTTGAAACTGGAGCAGCAGCACGGCCAGGTGGACTGGGGACAGCAAGGAGTCATCATGTCAGGTAGTCCTGGGGCATGGTCCTAGGGCTCAGGTCCTCCGAGAGAGAGAAAGAAAGAGAGAATTAGAGAGAGCATATGTGGGGTGGCCAGTCCTCTTCTGGCTGTGCCGGGTGGAGATTATAACAGAACATGGCCAAGATGTTACAATGTTCATAAATGACCAGCATGGTCGAATAATAATAAGGCAGAACAGTTGAAACTGGAGCAGCAGCACGGCCAGGTGGACTGGGGACAGCAAGGAGTCATCATGTCAGGTAGTCCTGGGGCATGGTCCTAGGGCTCAGGTCCTCCGAGAGAGAGAAAGAAAGAGAGAAGGGGAGAATTAGAGAACGCACACTTAGATTCACACAGGACACCGAATAGGACAGGAGAAGTACTCCAGATATAACAAACTGACCCAGCCCCCGACACATAAACTACTGCAGCATAAATACTGGAGGCTGAGACAGGAGGGGTCAGGAGACACTGTGGCCCCATTCGAGGACACCCCCGGACAGGGCCAAACAGGAAGGATATAACCCCACCCACTTTGCCAAAGCACAGCCCCCACACCACTAGAGGGATATCTTCAACCACCAACCTACCATCCTGAGACAAGGCTGAGTATAGCCCACAAAGATCTCCGCCATGGCACAACCCAAGGGGGGGCGCCAACCCAGACAGGATGACCACATCAGTGAATCAACCCACTCAGGTGACGCACCCCTTCCAGGGATGGTATGAGGGAGCCCGAGTAAGCCAGTGACTCAGCCCCTGTAATAGGGTTAGAGGCAGAGAATCCCAGTGGAAAGAGGGGAACCGGCCAGGCAGAGACAGCAAGGGCGGTTCGTTGCTCCAGAGCCAACACTAATGCTTAAGGTTAGGATTGGGTGAGGGGAAGCTGATCCTAGATCTGTACCTAGGGGAGCAGGAGAGTTAAACAGTTCCGGAGTGGTTAAGCCCTATCAGCTTATCTCCTCTCAGTGGTGAGTAACTGACCAGGCATTACATGCCCAGGAGAGCACAGGGACCATTGTTCCGGCTCCTCAACATTGTGGGGCTGAGACCTGGGCAACTCAGTGGCCCCTGTGGGTCTAAGCCCTTAGATCGCATTATCTACTAAGCTAACATGTGGAATTATTTTAAGATTAGCCATTTAGAATGATATTTTATGAATATTTGAATTCAGCCTTTACTTCTATAGCCCATAGAAATGCATTGAATAACACATTTGTAAATGGAAATTAATTGAGGTTTTGAAGTGTCTGTCCTATATCTGAGAGATATAAGAAAACTCAGGAATATTTTTTTGGACCCATGTTTGGCCACGTTATTCATGGCACTTTGGACCCATGTTTGGCCACGTTATTCATGGCACTTTGGACCCATGTTTGGCCACGGTATTCATGGCACTTTGGACCCATGTTTGGCCACGTTATTCATGGCACTTTGGACCCATGTTTGGCCACGTTATTCATGGCACTTTGGACCCATGTTTGGCCACGTTATTCATGGCACTTTGGACCCATGTTTGGCCACGTTATTCATGGCACTTTTGACCCATGTTTGGCCACGTTATTCATGGCACTTTTGACCCCCATATTTACAGCCCGTCCTGGGTTACCTTCAGACGACTCCCACTGAGCAAAACAACACCTTCATGTTCGTGAGAGTCTCCCCTTTCGATATTAGTGACATATTAGTTGGTAGCTCCAACTGTTCATGCTGGGCAGTCGGATTTGTGAGAAGTATTTGGTTTTAAATCTACTTAAGTATCATAAGTAAATGTAATTGCTAAAATGTACTTACAGTTGAAGTCGGAAGTTTACATACACCTGAGCCAAATGCATTAAACTCAGTTTTTCACAATTCCTGACATTTAATCTTAGTAAAAATTATTCCCTCTCTTAGGTCAGTTAGGATCACCACTTTATTTAAAAAATGTGAAATGTCAGAATAATAGAAGAGAGAATGATTTATTTTAGCTTTTATTTCTTTCATCACATTCCGAGCGGGTCAGAAGTTTACATACACTCAATTAGTATTTGGTAGCATTGCCTTTAAATTGCTTAACTTGGGTCAAATGTTTCGGGTAGCCTTCCACAAGCTTCCCACAATAAGTTGGGTGAATTTTGGCCCATTCCTCCTGACAGAGCTAGTGTAACTTAGTCAGCGTTGTAGGCCCCTTGCTCGCAACACACACTTTTTCAGTTCTGCCCACAAATGTTCTATAGTATTGAGGTCAGGGCTTTGTGATGGCCACTCCAATACCTTGACTTTGTTGTCCTTAAGTCATTTTGCCACAACTTTGGAAGAATGCTTGGGGTCATTGTCCATTTGGAAGACCCATTTGTGAGCAAGCTTTAACTTCCTGACTGATGTCTTGAGATGTTGCTTCAATATATCCACATACTTTTCCATCCTCATGATGCAATCTATTTTGTGAAGTGCACCAGTCCCTCCTGCAGCAAAGCACCCCCACAACATGATGCTGCCCCCCCGTGCTTCACAGTTGGGATGGTGTTCATCGACTTGCAAGCCTCCCACTTTTTCCTCCAAACATAACGATGGTCATTATGGCCAAACAGTTCTATTTTTTTTCATTAGATCAGAGGACATTTCTCCAAAAAGTACGATCTTTGTCCACATGTGCAGTTGCAAACCGTAGTCTGGCTTTTTGGTGGTTTTTGAGCAGTGGCTTCTTCTTTGTTGAACGGCCTTTCAGGTTATGTCGATATAGGACTCATTTTACTGTGGATATTGATACTTTTGTACCTGTTTCATCCAGCATCTTCACAAGGTCCTTTGCTGTTGTTCTGCACCAAAGTACGTTCATCTCTAGGAGACAGAACGTGTCTCCTTCCTGAGCGGTATGACGGCTGTGTAGTCCCATAGTGTTTATACTTGCGTACTATTGTTTGTACAGATGAACGTGGTACCTGAAGACGTTTGGAAATTGCTCCCAAGGATGATTCTGAGGTCTTGGCTGATTTCTTTAGATTTTCACATGATGTCAAGCAAAGAGGCACTGAGTTTGAAGGTTGAAATACATCCACAGGTAGCCTAGTGGGCGGCAGGGTAGCCTAGTGGTTAGAGCGTTGGACTAGTAACCGGAAGGTTGCGAGTTCAAACCGCCGAGCTGACAAGGTACAAATCTGTCGTTCTGTCCCTGAACAGGCAGTTAACCCACTTTTCCCAGGCCGTCATTGAAAATAAGAATGTGTTCTTTAACTGACTTGCCTGGTTAAATAAAGGTAAAATAAAAAATAAAAAAATAATAAAAAGTACACCTCCAATTGACTCAAATTACGTCAATTATCAGAAGCTTCTAAAGCCATGACATAATTTTCTGGAATTTACCAAGTTGTTTAATTAAAGGCACAGTCAACTTAGTGTAAGATAACTTCTGACCCACTGGAATTGTGATACAGTGAATTGTAAGTGAAATAATCTGTCTGTAAACAAACAAAAATCACTTGTGTCATGGATAAAGTAGATGTTCTAACCGACTTGCCAAAACTATATTTTGTTAACAAGACATTTGTGGAGTGGTTGAAAAACAGGTTTTAATGACTACAACCTAAGTGTATGTAAACTTCTGACTTCAACTGTATGTATCAAAAGTAAAAGTATAAATCATTTCCAATTCCTTATATTAAGCATACCATACAGCATCATTTTCTCATTTTAAAATTTACGGATAGCCAGGGGCACACTCCAACACTCAGACATCATTTAGAAACGAAGCATGTGCTTAGTGAATCCGCCAGATCAGAGGCAATAGGGATGACCAAAGATGTTCTCTTGTTAAGTGTGTGAATTAGGAAATGTTCCTGCCCTGCTAAGCATTCAAAATGTAGCGAGTACTTTTGGGTGTCAGGGAAAATGTATGGAGTAAAAAGTATTTTATTTTCTTTAGGAATGTAGAAGTAAAAGTAAAAGCTGTCAAAAATATAAATAGTAAAGTACAGATACCTAAAAAACTACATAAGTAGTACTTTCAAGTATTTTTACTTAAGTACTTTACACAACTGGGTTTTACAGACTATTTAGTTATACTTTGTTATATACCCTTTGTTGGCAATGACAGAGGTCAAACGTTTTCTGTAAGTCTTCACAAGGTTTTCACACACTGTTGCTGGTATTTTGGCCCATTCCTCCATGCAGATCTCCTCTAGAGCAGTGATGTTTTGGGGCTGTTGCTGGGCAACACAGACTTTCAACTCCCTCCAAAGATTTTCTATGGGGTTGAGATCTGGAGACTGGCTAGGCCACTCCAGGACCTTGAAATTCTTCTTACGAAGCCACTCCTTTGTTGCCCGGGCGGTGTGTTTGGGATCATTGTCATGCTGAAAGACCCAGCCACTTTTCATCTTCAATGCCCTTGTTGATGGAAGGAGGTTTTCATTCAAAATCTCACGATACATGGCCCCATTCATTCTTTCCTTTACACGGATCAGTCGTCCTGGTCCCTTTGCAGAAAAACAGCCCCAAAGCATGATGTTTCCACCCTCATGCTTCACAGTAGGTATGGTGTTCTTTGGATGCAACTCAGCATTCTTTGTCCTCCAAACACGACGAGTTGAGTTTTTACCAAAAAGTTATATTTTGGTTTCATCTGACCGTTTGACATTCTCCCAATCTTCTTCTGGATCATCCAAATGCTCTCTAGCAAACTTCAAACGGGCATGGACATGTACTGGCTTAAGCAGGGGGACACGTCTGGCACTGCAGGATTTGAGTCCCTGGTGGCATAGTGTGTTACTAATGGTAGGCTTTGTTACTTTGGTCCCAGCTCTCTGCAGGTCATTCACTAGGTCCCCCCGTGTGGTTCTGGGTCATTTTGACCCCACGGGGTGAGAACTTGCGTGGAGCCCTAGATCGAGGGAGATTATCGGTGGTCTTGTATGTCTTCCATTTCCTAATAATTGCTCCCACAGTTGATTTCTTCAAACCAAACTGCTTACCTATTGCAGATTCAGTCTTCCCAGCCTGGTGCAGGTCTACAATTTTGTTTCTGGTGTCCTTTCACAGCTCTTTGGTCTTGGCCATAGTGGAGTTTGGAGTGTGACTGTTTGAGGTTGTGGACAGGTGTCTTTTATACTGATAACAAGTTCAAACAGGTGCCATTAATACAGGTAACGAGTGGAGGACAGAGGAGCCTCTTACAGGTCTGTGAGAGCCAGAAATCTTGCTTGTTTGTAGGTGACCAAATACTTATTATTCTGAGAGAGAGAGAAAAGAAAATGAATTCTAATTGATAATTGCTCCTGTAAGTCGCTTTGGATAAGATCGTCTGCTTGATGTAAATCATGTTGATAAATCTTGCCGGTCCCTGTGTGTATTTAGGCCTGCTTTAAGTTTATTGTCTGTCCCTTCTCCAGAGGTGTGTCTTACCCTGCTACAGACAGACAGACAGACAGACAGACAGACAGACAGACAGACAGACAGACACCCCGGAACTCAATCGTTGTGTCAGTTGTTGTTGCTTTGTCTGCATTGCAATGCATCATGTCATGTTAGTGTGAGTGGAAGAATACTAGGCTACTAACCTTATGCCCCAACCTCTGCCTGCCTTTCTCTGGAAAGTTTCTAGTCAAAACTACAAATATCACGATTACAGTCATGTTGTCTTTAACTCGCCACTTAATCTCTCTCCAAATTCTTCCAGTCTGCCGTGCTGCTTCTTGCTGTGTGTGTGCTGCGCTAAATGAGCCAGACAGAGGTATTAATCTGCTCATAAAACCGAGAGGGTGTTTAACGTGGCTGTAAAAATAGAAAGAAGGGATTTAAAAAAGGAAAGGAAGACAGGAGGGCTGGTGATTTATAGAGGAGAGGAAGACTGGAGGGCTGGTGATTTATAGAGGAGAGGAAGACTGGAGGGCTGGTGATTTATAGAGGAGAGGAAGACAGGAGGGCTGGTGATTTATAGAGGAGAGGAGAGGAAGACAGGAGGGCTGGTGATTTATAGAGGAGAGGAAGACAGGAGGGCTGGTGATTTATAGAGGAGAGGAGAGGAAGACAGGAGGGCTGGTGATTTATAGAGGAGAGGAGAGGAAGACAGGAGGGCTGGTGATTTATAGAGGAGAGGAGAGGAAGACAGGAGGGCTGGTGATTTATAGAGGAGAGGAGAGGAAGACAGGAGGGCTGGTGATTTATAGAGGAGAGGAGAGGAAGACAGGAGGGCTGGTGATTTATAGAGGAGAGGAGAGGAAGACAGGAGGGCTGGTGATTTATAGAGGAGAGGAGAGGAAGACAGGAGGGCTGGTGATTTATAGAGGAGAGGAGAGGAAGACAGGAGGGCTGGCTGGCAGTGGCTCGGGTGGTCGATGTCCTTGATGAGCTTTTTGTCCTTCCTATGGCATCGGGTGCTGTAGGTGTCCAGGTGGGCAGGAAGTTTGCCTCCGTTAATGCGTTGGGCAGACCTCACTACCCTCTGGAGAGCATTGCGGTTGTGGGTGAACAGGGAGTACAGGAGGGGGCTGAGCACGCACCCCAGTATCGAGGATCAGTGAAGAGGAGGTGTTGTTCCTACCTTCACCACCTGGGGTTGACCCGTCAGGAAGTCCAGGACTCGTGTATGAACCGTTAAACTGGGACTCAACTTTGTCCCTATAGCAACGTTTAGCCAGCTTGATTGCTTCGTGAAGGTAGTATAACAATGGCCGAGAGTTTTAGCAGGGCAAGTACAACAATCAATAGAATTTCGGGAGCCTTTTCCTACAATTTGCTTTGTTAAAATCCTCAGCTACAATAAATGCAGCCTAGTCCAGTGAAGTTCTTTGAGGGCCGTCATGGTATCCATTTGGGGGGGGGGGGGGATATAGACCGCTGTGGCTATTATAGACAACAATTCTCTCTGGAGATGGTACGGTCTGCATTTAATTGTGAGATATTGTAGGTCGGGTGCACAGAAGGACTTGAGTTCCTGTATGTTATCACAGTTACACCATAAGTCGTTAATCATAAAACATATACCTCCACCCTTCTGCTTCCCGGAGAGATGTTTGTTCCTGTCAGAGCAATGTACTGAGAACCGAACTGGCTTTACAGAGTCAGACAGTATATCTCCAGAGAGCCATGTTTCCGTGAAGCAGAGTATATTAAAAGCGTGGGCGAGACACAGGGTGTAGAGAGAGACCTGCCCTGTGTTGGACCAGGACATTTGGGGTACGTTCCAAATGTCACCCTATTCCCTATATAGTGTAACATTTTTAACCAGTGCTATGGTCTAAAGTAGTGCACCATATAGGGAATAGGGCTATGGTCTAAAGTAGTGCACTATATAGGGAATAGGGCTCTGGTCTAAAGTAGTGCACTATATAGGGAATAGGGCTATGGTCTAAAGCAGTGCACTATATAGGGAATAGGGCTCTGGTCTAAAGTAGTGCACTATATAGGGAATAGGGCTCTGGTCTAAAGTAGTGCACTATATAGGGAATAGGGCTCTGGTCTAAAGTAGGGCACTATATAGGGAATAGGGCTCTGGTCTAAAGTAGTGCACTATATAGGGAATAGGGCTCTGGTCTAAAGTAGTGCACTATATAGGGAATAGGGCTCTGGTCTAAAGTAATGCACTATATAGGGAATAGGGCTATGGTCTAAAGTAGTGCACTATATAGGGTATAGGGTGCCATTTGGGATGTAAACTTGGTTAGTGAACCCTCAATGCTGGCCTTTTGCAGCTTGTCCTGTCCGTCTTTCATCCTTACGCTAACACCATCTGAGGCATCTCTCTCTCTCAAAATAACACATGCTGTAGTCCCTAGGTTTTAGGTCTTAACATCCAGAATGCACCAGTGAATGTGTGCTAACAAGATGTCTTCAAGCATCTGTTCTAGAACTCTCTAGAACTCTGTGTGTCAGAGAGTTTGATGTCTCTCTCTCTCTCTCTCTCTCTCTGTCTCTCTCTCTCTCTCTCTCTCTCTCTCTCTGTCTCTCTCTCTCTCTCTCTCTCTCTCTCTCTCTCTCTCTCTCTCTCTCGTTCTCTATCTGCCCCCCTCTCCCTATAATAGGCTTTGTTCTGGCCTACAGTTGGATGACACAATTCCTATTTGAGACAATAGCTTTGGGTTAGAAATTAGTTGGATATTGTATAGGTTCTCTCTAATATATTTCACCCCTAGAACATAGAAATTCAATGAAAGTATTACAATTTGAACCATAATAAAACAAAGCATTCTGTAGCCTAATGGATGTTTTAGTCTTGAGGGTAGTTGTGTTTCCTCAAATATGATCATTCTTCACACTGTTTTCAGTGCTTAATTACAGCATAGTATTTCTTACATACAAAGTGTTTAGAGAACAGACAGTTGCGTTTTTGCTTACAACCCAACGCCCTCCAGGACAGTGTCAGCTTCTCTTGTCAGCTCAGGCCATGTTGTCAGAATTGGACTTTTGTAGTCCATATTGTATCACTTTACTAGGTGTCCATTCTGATGCTGTGTGTATCACTTTACTAGGTGTCCATTCTGATGCTGTGTGTATCACTTTACTAGGTGTCCATTCTGACGCTGTGTGTATCACTTTACTAGGTGTCCATTCTGATGCTGTGTGTATCACTTTACTAGGTGTCCATTCTGACGCTGTGTGTATCACTTTACTAGGTGTCCATTCTGACGCTGTGTGTATCACTTTACTAGGTGTCCATTCTGACGCTGTGTGTATCACTTTACTAGGTGTCCATTCTGACGCTGTGTGTATCACTTTACTAGGTGTCCATTCTGATGCTGTGTGTATCACCTTTAGCTCTTATTTGACCTCAGCCTCAGGAGACCTCCTCCGCTCTGTCATGTAGACTTTTACCCACTATCTCAGCTAGATATCTCAGCTAGATCTAAACTAGCTTGCCCAGACAATGCACATACTCTAGATTCCAACACCCACTCACAGCAACTCAGTCCCCCCATCCTTCTACTCCTACTTCTCTCCCCCTCACCCCCATCCTTCTCCTCCTACCTCTCTCGCCCTCACCCTCATCCTTCTCACCCCCTCTCATCCTTCTCCTCCTCCCCCTCTCCCCCTCACCCCCATCCTCCTAAATCTCAAACAGAGGCCAGAGAATTCCAGTGTGATGATGTTAATTTCGTGCTGGTGTGCGTGTATGAAGTGTATGATCTCTGTGAGACACAGACGCATCATGGGATTTGTAGTAAATGCCAAATGCAGCGTGTGATTGTTAGTTTAGAAACATATGTCATGCTGAACTACATAGTTTAAACCCCCTGCTCTCCTCTCTGTTTCCTGTAGTGCCTGGTAACCTGGGCTGTTTTAAGGACAGTGGTGACCCTCCCACCCTGACAGGGAGCAGTCAGACCTCTAACAAACTCACCGTCCAGAACTGCATCAGCTTCTGCCGTAAACAGAGATACATGGTAAGACAGAGATACATGGTAAGACAGACGACACTATGGAGATGTATCGACCGTCCCAAATGGCACCTTTATGCCCTACATAGTGCACTCGTTTTAAATCAGATTTGACCATGGTTTGTTGATCATTCCTGATGGCAAATGGTCATATTGCCAGGGGGGGATGCTGTCTTTCTTATTTTCTAGACCAGTGGTCACCAACCTCAAGATCACTTTCTGAGTCAAAATGCTGAGATCTACCGCTCTGAATTTTTATTAACATGACTTAAAAAATTTAAGCAACATTAACCAATTAAAAACAGTACTGTAGCAATGAGAGTTGTTCAGTAACCTATAGGCCCAATACATTATCACCACATACTGGCTTAGCTTGAATTTATCTGCCAATGCACTGTGGTTTGGGTCATTTTTCAATATTATATTTAAAAATTTGAGGTAGGCTATATGACCACACCGGTAATAGACTCATTGTTGTATTACTTGTGAGGCACAGCTGAGTGAGCATACATTTAAATCATTTGCTTTTTTTTTATTTTGCTGGGCTGATGGTGCCTCCATCTGATGGTCAGTCTCCGCTCTCCCTTTCCCTCCACTGACACTGACCAAAGAGGGACACCGTCTTCCAGCTGATGGCGGAACTCGAGTCGCACCTCATTATTTCTGCCTCATGCACAAATTCATGTTGTTACTCCTATGAACAGAGAAAGTGAAATATTCCTCAATATTAAAAAAGACCCAAGCCGCTACTAATAACAACAACGCAAGCCTATAGATACACTTTCCTACACTTCATTACTGCTGCACTGCTTGTTGTAGCGCTGAGTGGAAATAGGAAGAACGTGCATTTTATAGCTTATAAAAGTGTTGACAGGGCTGAGGAAGAACTTAAACATGAAGTCACTCATAAAAACAGCATCTCTTTGCTGTATTCGTTGACAGTCTCTCCCTAGTCATGGTTTTAAACGTTATGAAATCTCACAGTATCAATTTTGCCATAGCTTCACCACTCGCGTCGCGTGGGTGAGCGTTGCAAAATAAATGTAGAAATCTATATGATTCAATTATTTGTCTTGTCTTTGGCATCATTAAACTGAAGACTGTTATTTTATCAATTCTCAAATCAATTCTCTGTAATTATTATTATGTGATTAAACTAATCATGTAAATGTAATTAACTAGGATGTCGGTGCACCAAGGAAAATCTTCAGATTACAAAGTTATAATTATCCTAATATAACTTAGAGGAATATTTTAATATCTGTTCAATTAGTTCTAATTAATGAATTATTCTTTACCTCACGTTAGTCTCATTCCAAACGTCGTAAATTGTTGATTGTCTGCACGAACCCAGTCTTCACTATGAATCATCCATACATCAATTGTCTCAATCATTTATTTATTGACTAACTTGTAATGGGTGCATGCTGGTGGAAGGGAAGTCAGGCGCAGGAGAGTGAACTTGGTTTTAACGGAGCAGTTTAATAAATGCTAAAAACCTCAGAAAACCAATATATACAAAAATAATATAGAAGGGTACAAAACCCATCGCACACCAGAACATGACTTGCACAAAACATACAACAAACAATCACAGACAAAGACATGAGGGGAAACAGAGGGTTATATATACAAGATGTGTATTTGGGATGGGATTGAAACCAGGTGTGATGGAAGAGGGGATACACATGACTCCTGGGAAGTGCAGCGTCTACCAGGAGATCTTTCGCACAATTGCCCCGTCGATGAGGTGGTAATTGAGTCGCCTTCTTTTTGAAGAAGGCGAGCGCCAAATCGGCTTATTCAGGGAGAATGCGCACGGTGGAGACCTGGTCTGGACTTTCCACCGTAGTAGCACCTACGGAAACCCCTAAATGCCTACCTGAGCACTCTCGCGACCATCCCGTGAGAGCCCTCTGTGACCAAGAAACAGTGGGGTTATGACAAGCTAACCAGGGTAGGCCCAGCACCACGGGAAACGCAGGAGAGTCAATAAGGAAAATACTCATTCTCTCCTTGTGACCCCCCTGCATTACCATGCCCAAAAGAGCGTTGACCTCCCTAATCATCCCTGACCCTTATGGTCGACTATCTAAGGTGTGAACGGGGAAAGGCACATCCACGGAAGCAATTGGGATCCCTAAACTATGGGCTAACTCTCTATTAATGAAATTCCCAGCCGCACCTGAATCGACGAGCACCTTATGCTGGGAATGCGGGGAAAACTGTAACAAACACGGGCATCGGAGAGGTGGTGCGGGGGGATGGAACCACTACACCCCACTACACCCCCACTACACCCCACTACACCCCACTACACCCCCCCCTACACCCCACTACACCCCCACTACACCCCACTACACCCCACTACACCCCAATCTGAACGTCCGCGAGTATCCAGCAGGTTGTCCAGCCGGATGGACAGGTCCTCCTGCTGGTCAAACGTGAAGGTGGTGTCTCTGCAGGCCAGCTCTCGAGTTTGGTGCGGGGGCACAAAATACATTTATGCACGATGGCACACATGCTCAGCCATTTTGGGTTCTGTGTTACGCCTCCTACGTTACTGCAGACTCGGTCATCTGAGCAGTCTGATTGGCCAGTGGAGGCATAGTGCACTTGATTTCTTCTCCAGGCCCACCGGGAAGGCAGAGTTTGTACCTTCAGATACATGAAATGGAAACAGTTTGCCTGTCCGGCGCGCAGGGCAGCTGAATTGGCTGCACCTACCACCAACAGCCCGAGATAAATAAAAAAAAATAGGAACACAAGGCTTTATCGTTGGGTGTTTTACAGAAATGTTTGGCGATCGACTAGAAATGCCTTGGAGATCGCGATCGACTGGTTGGTGACCGCTAATCTAGACTCTGTATTTCTGTGTTTATAACCATCCGCACATTTCAAATGAATTCAGTGACGCATCAAATGACGACCCATAACAGACAGCTGATAATATATGGTCTCACTGGTGCTGACCATGGTTACACTGGCCTTCTATTGTCTACTGACCATGGTTACACTGACCTTCTATTGTCTACTGACCATGGTTACACTGGTCTTCTATTGTCTACTGACCATGGTTACACTGGCCTTCTATTGTCTACTGACCATGGTTACACTGGCCTTCTACTGTCTACTGACCATGGTTACACTGGCCTTCTATTGTCTACTGACCATGGTTACACTGGCCTTCTATTGTCTACTGACCATGGTTACACTGGCCTTCTTTTGTCTACTGACCATGGTTACACTGGCCTTCTATTGTCTACTGACCATGGTTACACTGGCCTTCTATTGTCTACTGACCATGGTTACACTGGCCTTCTATTGTCTACTGACCATGGTTACACTGGCCTTCTATTGTCTACTGACCATGGTTACACTAAACATTGGCAGGTGTTTGTGTTGTGTGTGAACACATCCGGTTGGACCTGGGTCAGACCCGTCCTTCAGACGCCCTCTGCGCTGATGAGCAGTGACAGTCAGTCTGTGTGTGTGTCTTGTGCGTGCATGTGTGCCTGTCTGTGTGTGTGTGTGTGTGTGTGTACCTGTCTGTCTGTGTGTGTGTGTCAGTTCCTCTCAACAGATGACACTGATGTGATGTGATGTAGTATGGTGTGTTGTGATGCAATGTCAACAGCCTGAGACCGCCACATCTATATGTCTAAACCAACTACACTAGTCAGTCAGTGAGTCAGTCAGACAGTCAGTGATTGAGAAGCCCCGAGCAAACATTTTCTGCTCGCTAACGCAAAGGAATTCACATTGGGTTTTCATCCGAAGTCATTTCTCTTTTACCTGATAAATAGGTAATGATGAAGCAGTGATTCATGTCCCACAGCCTTTAGTTTTGGTTCGGTTGGCAGAGTTGGACACACACACACACACACACATAGGATCCTGGCTATATAAATTCCAGTTTCATGAGAACATTTTCAGAATGAGGGAAAGTGATGCCGTACCTTCGTATGAATTCATTTATGGGAAGAAACATTATATAATGGGCCTCTTTTAACGGGAGACACTGTGTGTGTGTGCATGTGTGTGTGTGTGTGTGCATGTGTGTGTCTGCGTGTGTGTGTCTGCGTGCGTGTGTGTGTGTGTATGTGTGTGTGTCTGCGTGTGTGTGTGTGTGTCTGCGTGTGTGTCTGCGTGTGTGTGTGTGTGTGTCTGCGTGTGTGTCTGCGTGTGTGTGTGTGTGTGTGCGTGTGTGTGTCTGCGCGTGTGTGTGTGTGTGTATGTGTGTGTGTCTGCGTGTGTGTGTGTGTCTGCGTGTGTGTTTGCGCGTGTGTGTGTGTGTATGTGTGTGTGTCTGCGTGTGTGTGTGTGTCTGCGCGTGTGTGTGTGTGTGTATGTGTGTGTGTCTGCGTGTGTGTGTGTGTGTGTGTGTCTGCGTGTGTGTCTGCGTGTGTATGTGTACACTCTTTGCTGAGCATGACTAGGTTCCATCTGAATTCTGGAAGGAAGTTCAACATGCTTAAAGAGTTTTGACTGTCATCCAAATCCACCCTATTCCCTTTATAGCGTACTACTTTTGTCCAGGGCCCTAGGAGAGGAGGGCGCATAGGGAGCAGAGTGCCATTTGGAACCCACCCTGTAATTCTTTCTCTTATTCTAATGCAGCCCAGCGCAGCACGGCTTTAGGAAATGTTTGCTGTGTTTGACTAAGAGATGAAGGTTAAACGGTCTGAGGGCCATGCTATTTCATGCTATTTAGCCCTCTGATGTTTAGATGGTACTCAAAGAGTCACCTTGCATCCCAGATAACACTCCATTCCCTATGTAATGAACTGCCTTTGACCGATAGGGCTCTGGTCAAAAGTAGTGCACTATATAGGAAATAGATTGGGTGCCTTCTGGGACATATCCAAAGTGAGTGACTGTTTCTGTTTGTCTCGAAGCTCTGAACTAAACCAGCCCACATTACTATCATCAAATGCCTGATGGCTTTAGACACTAAAATAACTCATTTCTGTACAGAAAAGCAATCCTTATGGAGTCATTCTGCAAGCCTATTAACATTGGATGGTACTATAACTGTGATCATGTGCCATATCTGTCTTGCCCCGGATGATCTGCTATCCAGGCTTTATAGACTAATTGGATTCACGTTACATTTCTGTTGGCACTAGTATCACTCCATAAGTGTTGGTCTATGGAGGTTCAGGCTCCCCTCTAAAATCTGGTTCCTCTTAAGTTTTTTTTTCTCTCATCCAAATGATTATTTCTTTCTGTGCTTTGTCAAGGGGAAAGCCTGACCCTCTTGTGAAGCCTTACACAAGTGCTACACAAATAAAGTTAGATTTGAAATTCAAATCTGTTGATTGATTTGCATTTCTCTCTCTGTTCCAAAGCTTGCCGGGATGGAGTCGGGTTATGCCTGTTTCTGTGGCAACGACCTGGACCTGCGTCGCCATGGCCAGGCGCCCAGCATGGAATGCAACCACGTGTGTTTCGGTGACCACACCCAGCCTTGTGGGGGAGATGGATGGGTCATCGTCTTCGACAGTGAGTAGGACATCATTTGCTTCGGTCTGTGTACACGTTTGACAGTGAGTAGGTCATCATTTGCTTCGGTCTGTGTAGATGTTTGACAGTGAGTAGGACATAATTTGCTTCGGTCTGTGTAGATGTTTGACAGTGAGTAGGTCATTTGCCCTGGTCTGTGTAGATGTTTGACAGTGAGTAGGTCATTTGCCCTGGTCTGTGTAGATGTTTGACAGTGAGTAGGTCATTTGCCCTGGTCTGTGTAGATGTTTGACAGTGAGTAGGTCATTTGCCCTGGTCTGTGTAGATGTTTGACAGTGAGTAGGTCATTTGCCCTGGTCTGTGTAGATGTTTGACAGTGAGTAGGTCATTTGCCCTGGTCTGTGTAGATGTTTGACAGTGAGTAGGACATTTGCCCTGGTCTGTGTTCATGTTTGACAGTGAGTAGGACATCATTTGCTTCGGTCTGTGTAGATGTTTGACAGTGAGTAGGACATCATTTGCCCTGGTCTGTGTAGATGTTTGACAGTGAGTAGGTCATATTTGCCCTGGTCTGTGTAGATGTTTCTGTGTAGATGTTTGACAGTGAGTAGGTCATATTTGCTTCGGTCTGTGTAGATGTTTGACAGTGAGTAGGTCATATTTGCTTCGGTCTGTGTTCATGTTTGACAGTGAGTAGGACATCATTTGCTTCGGTCTGTGTTCATGTTTGACAGTGAGTAGGACATATTTGCTTCGGTCTGTGTAGATGTTTGACAGTGAGTAGGACATCATTTGCTTCGGTCTGTGTATATGTTTGACAGTGAGTAGGTCATTTGCTTCGGTCTGTGTAGATGTTTGACAGTGAGTAGGTCATTTGCCCTGGTCTGGTCCTCTACACATGATCTAAACCAACTATAACTTCCCACCGGTGCTTCTATGGTGCTCAAACTAGTTATATGGTGCTTCACCTAATGTGTACAGAGTGGAGTATTTTCTGGTGCATGGAGAAATAAAACTGTATTTTCAAAAGATGACATTCCAGTAAACTGACGATGATCTCAGAACCAACGTTGAAAAGAAATCAGATAATCCAATATGGAGGGATCGCCCCACCACTCTCAAAACCTACTTTTTAGAACGGTCATGTGAAGAGAATGTTATATCTCTCCCTTTGTTGTCAAAAACAGTTTGCTGATTTTGGCTGAACAATACATGCTACATTTCTGTTTAATAGGCTACACAAGCATCCGGTTTATGGCAAACAACTGCTAGATAATGGGAGACAGATTTCGCAGCTGAACATGATTACAATAATGATCAAATGTGTCTTGCACAATCCAGTCTCATCTTTCCACTATGTGTTGAAAACTCTTCATTCCACTCTGAATCATTTTTAAAATTGAACCTTTATTTAACTAGGCAAGTCAGTTAAGAACAAATTCTTATTTTCAATGGCGGCCTAGGAACAGTGGGTTAACTGCATTGTTCAAGGACAGAATGACAGATTTGTACCTTGTCAGCTCAGCTCAGGAAGTCCAATACTTTAACCACTAGGCTACATACCGCCCCACTAGGCTAACTCACTAGGCTAACCACTAGGCTACATACCGCCCCACTAGGCTAACTCACTAGGCTAACCACTAGGCTACATACCGCCCCACTAGGCTAACCACTAGGCTACATACCGCCCCACTAGGCTAACCACTAGGCTACATACCGCCCCACTAGGCTAACTCACTAGGCTAACCACTAGGCTACATACCGCCCCACTAGGCTAACTCACTAGGCTAACCACTAGGCTACATACCGCCCCACTAGGCTAACTCACTAGGCTAACCACTAAGCTACATACCGCCCCACTAGGCTAACTCACTAGGCTAACCACTAGGCTACATACTGCCCCACTAGGCTAACTCACTAGGCTAACCACTAGGCTACATACCGCCCCACTAGGCTACCTGCCACCCCATCATTGAGAGAGTCTGTTGTATGTGATTTCTATAATAACTCTGACAACATATGAGTCTCTGGGGTGAGTTGTACAACAGGGTTTAGTTTACATATGAGTCACTAGGGTGAGTTGTACAACAGGGTTTAGTTTACATATGAGTCACTAGGGTGAGTTGTACAACAGGGTTTAGTTTACATATGAGTCACTAGGGTGAGTTGTACGACAGGGTTTAGTTTACATATGAGTCACTTGGGGGAGTTGTACAACAGGGTTTAGTTTACATATGAGTCACTAGGGTGAGTTGTACGACAGGGTTTAGTTTACATATGAGTCACTTGGGGGAGTTGTACAACAGGGTTTAGTTTACATATGTGTCACTAGGGTGAGTTGTACGACAGGGATTAGTTTAGTTGAGTAGGATCCCCATTAGCTACTGTACATGCAGCAGCTACTCTACCTGGGGTCCACACAAAACATCAAATACACAACAGAACAGCTATAGGCTATAACAACATAAACAAACACACCTGTCTGAAAGACTTACAAACTTTGCACAATGCAAACGTCAATAATGAAACCGTTATTAAGTCAACTGTTTTCTGACTGTTTAACTTCAGCTCGAGTGGGGGCATGCGGGGGTAACTACTCTGCGCCCTCTGGGGTGGTCTACTCCCCTGACTTTCCTGATAAGTACGGGGCCGGAAGGGTTTGCTACTGGACTGTCCAGGTACGTCTTGGATCTTTACTCATTTACTGTTACGGCCCTCTCCTATCTCCTCTCTCCTACCTCCTCTCTTCTACCTCCTCTCTTCTACCTCCTCTCTCCTACCTTCCCTCTCCTACCTCCTCCGTCCTACCTCTACCTCTCCTACCTTCTCTCTCCTACCTCTCTCCTACCTCTACCTCTCCTACCTCTACCTCTCTACCTCTCCTACCTCTACCTCTCCTACCTCCTCTCTCCTACCTCTACCTATCCCACCTCTCCTCCTACCTCACCTATCCCACCTCCTCTCTCCCACCTCTACCTCTCCTACCTCTACCTCTCCTACCTCCTCTCTCCTACCTCTACCTCTCCTACCTCTACCTCTCCTACCTCCTCTCCTACCTCTACCTCTCCCACCTCCTCTCTCCTACCTCCCTCTCTCCTCTCTCCTACCTCTACCTCTCCTTCCTCTACCTCTCCTACCTCTACCTCTCCTACCTCCTCTCTCCTACCTCCTCTCTCCTACCTCCTCTCTCCTACCTCTACCTCTCCTACCTCTACCTCTCCTACCTCTACCTCTCCTACCTCTACCTCTCCTACCTCCTCTCTCCTACCTCTACCTCTCCTACCTCTACCTCTCCTACCTCCTCTCTCCTACCTCCTCTCCTACCTCTACTACCTCTACCACCTCCTCTCTCCTACCTCTACCTCTCCTACCTCTACTACCTCCTCTCTCCTACCTCCTCTCTCCTACCTCTACCTCTCCTACCTCCTCTCTCCTACCTCTACCTCTCCTACCTCTACCTCTCCTACCTCTACCTCTCCTACCTCCTCTCTCCTACCTCTACCTCCCTACCTCCTCTCTCCTACCTCTACCTCTCCTACCTCTACCTCTCCTACCTCTACCTCTCCTACCTCCTCTCTCCTACCTCTACCTATCCTACCTCCTCTCTCCTACCTCTACCTATCCTACCTCCTCTCTCCTACCTCTACCTCTCCTACCTCCTCTCTCCTACCTCTACCTCCTACCTCTACCTCTCCTACCTCTACCTCTCTCTCCTACCTCCTCTCTCCTACCTCCTCTCTCCTACCTCTACCTCTCCTACCTCCTCTCTCCTACCTCTACCTCTCCTACCTCCTCTCTCCTACCTCTACCTCTCCTACCTCCTCTCTCCTACCTCTACCTCTCCTACCTCTACCTCTCCTACCTCCTCTCTCCTACCTCCTCTCTCCTACCTCTACCTCTCCTATCTCCTCTCTCCTACCTCTACCTCGCCTACCTCTACCTCCTCTCTCCTACCCCCCTCTCTCCTACCTCCTCTCTCCTACCTCTACCTCCTCTCTCCTACCTCCTCTCTCCTACCTCCTCTCTCCTACCTCTACCTCTTCTACCTCCTCTCTCCTACCTCTACCTCTCCTACCTCTACCTCTCCTACCCCTCTCTCCTACCTCTACCTCTCCTACCTCCTCTCTCCTATCTCCTCTCTCCTACCTCCGCTCTCCTACCTCTACCTCTCCTACCCCCTCTCTCCTACCTCTACCTCTCCTACCTCCTCTCTCCTACCTCCTCTCTCCTACCTCTACCTCTCCTACCCCTCTCTCCTACCCCTCTCTCCTACCTCTACCTCTCCTACCTCCTCTCTCCTACCTCTACCTCTCCTACCTCTACCTCTCCTACCTCTACCTCTCCTACCTCCTCTCTCCTACCTCTACCTCTCCTACCTCTACCTCTCCTACCTCTACCTCTCCTACCTCTCCTACCTCCTCTCTCCTACCTCTACCTCTCCTACCTCCTCTCTCCTACCTCCTCTCTCCTACCTCTACCTCTCCTACCTCTACTACCTCCTCTCTCCTACCTCTACCTCTCCTACCTCTCCTACCTCCTCTCTCCTACCTCTACCTCTCCTACCTCCTCTCTCCTACCTCTACCTCTCCTACCTCTACCTCTCCTACCTCTACCTCTCCTACCTCTACCTCTCCTACCTCCTCTCTCCTACCTCTACCTCTCCTACCTCTACCTCTCCTACCTCTACCTCTCCTACCTCCTACCTCTCCTACCTCCTCTCTCCTACCTCCTACCTCTCCACCTCTACCTCTCCTACCTCTACCTCCTACCTCTACCTCTCCTACCTCCTCTCTCCTACCTCATCTCTCCTACCTCTACCTCTCCTACCTCTACCTCTCCTACCTCTACCTCTCCTACCTCCTCTCTCCTACCTCTACCTCTCCTATCTCTACCTCTCCACCTCCTACCTCCTCTCTCCTACCTCCTCTCTCCTACCTCTACCTCTCCTACCTCTACCTCTCCTACCTCCTCTCTCCTACCTCCTCTCTCCTACCTCCTCTCTCCTACCTCTACCTCTCCTACCTCCTCTCTCCTACCTCCTCTCTCCTCTCTCCTACCTCCTCTCTCCTACCTCTACCTCTCCTACCCAATATCCCAGTCCTTTAGTTTGCTGTTCTTTTTTTCTTTCAGTTTCTTGCCTATTGTAAATTATCTTTGGGTTTCAGACAAGCTATATATAACGATATAACTCTGTATTAATAATATATATGGTTTCTATATGTCTAATTATTATTATTAGGTCCCTGGAGCCTCCGTGATCCTGTTTAACTTCACCTTCTTTGACATCTCGGACCAGACAGACATGGTTGAACTGCTGGACGGCTACACCAACCAGGTTACATGTTATTACCCTCCTTTTTATTATCTCCAAAAGTATTTATTTATCTCCATTAGTCATTGTATTTATGTATTTGTGCTGTGAAGTACGTTGTATTGCTTCCTTGTATGACATGTGCTATACGTTACAGAATCAAGTTTGATTGGTTGATTGATTGGCTGGTTGGTTGGTTGATTGATTGATCAGGTGGTGGCGAGGTTTGACGGTCGTACCCCTCCCCGGGAGCTGGTCAACGTCACTGGAGACTATGTTATCCTCTACTTCTACTCAGACCGAACCAACCAGGCACAGGGCTTCGCTGTCACGTATCAAGGTGGGTTCTCTCTTTCTCACTCACACACACACACACACACACACACACACACACACACACACACACACACACACACACACACACACACACACACACACACACACACACACACATTCAGACCAAACCAACCAGACACAGGGTTTGCTGTCCCATATCAAGGTAAGAGACACTTAGTCATGCTGTAGCTGGGGACTTTTACTAGTAAAATCAACAGGGTGACGTTCTATTCAAACTCCCTGTCAGAGTAGATTGAAGGTATTGTTCTCAAATCTGGTCATTAACATGATATCACCCACACAGCGGTTGTTTGGAGGTTGTTTGGAGGTTGTCTAAACAAGTGTAACAAGTTGTTCAAAAAAAGTATGTTTTTATAGTAGCTAGGATAGCAGAGGAGATAATAATTTCCAGACCTCTCTCTCTGAATGATTTCAGTCCCAGCAGCACACCGACTGGACCACATAAAGACACACACAGAGAACCACATGAAGAAATTCATTTCTAATTTCTCTCCGGTAGTTATAATGTGAACAGGTGCAGGCTGACATCCTGGTATCCTGGGTACCATGGCAGGGTTTTGCATAGCAACCACGCCACCCGCCCGAACATCCGCCCGCCTGCCCGTACACCACACACACACACACACACACACACACCACGCACACACACACCAGACACACAACCACACACACACACACAATGCACACCACACACACACACACACACACACACACACACACACACACACACACACACACACACACACACACACACACACACACACACACACACACACACACACACACACACACACACACACACACACACACACAGCGAGAGGTAGAGGGAGGACAGGCACCTTTTCTCTTCTCACTAGCCTCACAGCAGCAGGTGATATTGGTGTTGCATATTTAAATGTTTCGTTTTTCTAGGAACACGTACTAATTCACAGGGTGCATGTTGCACAGCAAGCATTGCTTATATCTAGACATGCTGTTATTGTGCATTCATTAATGATGCTGGTATATCCGTGTATTTTATTAACACATTATCTTTATTCTCTCAATCTCAACCCACATTTTTATCACACTTTATCATAATATAATCAAAGTATTTACAGATAAATAGACATTTTCTGTTTAGACGAAACTGATGTAAACATCCACTATTGTTTCAGGTCCATTACTTTAAGGAAAGCAGCTCTCAGCACTACTCTCTCTGAGTTAGTTGATATGGTTGACATTATAGCGAAGAGCCTAGAGGGCTATAAATCACATACACAACCACCCACACACAACCACCCACACACAACCACCCACACACAACCACCCACACACACAACACCCCACACACAACCACCCACACACAACCACCCACACACAACCACCCACACACACAACACCCCACACACAACCACCCACACACAACCACCCACACACACAACCACCCACACACAACCACCCACACACACAACACCCCACACACAACCACCCACACATAACCACCCACACACACAACCCCCCACACACACAACCACCCATACACAACCACCCACACACAACCACCCACACACAACCACCCACACACAACCACCCACACACAACCACCCACACACAACCACCCACACACACAACACCCCACACACAACCACCCACACATAACCACCCACACACACAACCCCCCACACACAACCACCCATACATAACCACCCACACACACAACCCCCCACACACACAACCCACCCACACACAACCACCCACACACAACCACCCACACATAACCACCCACACATAACCACCCACACACACAACCCCCACACACACAACCCCCACACAACCACCCACACACACAACCACCCACACACACAACCACCCACACACAACCACCCACACACAACAACCCATACACACAACCACCCACACACACAACCACCCATACACAACCACCCACACACAACCACCCACACACACAACCACCCACACACACAACCACCCACACACAACCACCCACACACACAACCAGCTTCTCCATCCTGAAGGGGGAGATCAACCATTTCCAGACCCAGGGACATGTACTAGTCTGTGGTGACCTAAATGCCAGAACTGGACAAGAACCTAACACCCTCAGCACACAGGGGGACAAACACCTTCCTGGAGGTGACAGTATTCCCTCCCAAATATGCCCTCTTAGACGCAACTATGACAACATAACCAACAAAAACGGGTCACAACTCCTGCAGCTCTGTCATGCGCTGGGTCTGTACACAGTCAATGGTAGACTTTGATGAGACTCCTATGGTAGGTACACCTACAGCTCATTCCTTGGCAGTAGTACTGTAGATTACTTTATCACTGACCTCAACCCAGAGTATCTCAGAGCGTTCACAGTCAGCCCACTAATACCCCTATCAGATCACAGAAAAAACACAGTCTATCTGAACAGTGACATACTCAATCATGAGGCATCAAAGCCAAAAGAACTGCACAATATTAAGAAATGCTATAGATGGAAGGAAAGTAGTGCAGAAACCTACCAAAAAACAATGAGACAACAACAAATTCAACCCCTTTCAGACAACTTCCTGGACAAAACATTTCACTGTGATAGTGAAGGTGCAAACATGGCAGTAGAAAGCCTAAACAGTATATTTGACCTATCCGCTTCCCTATCAAATGTTTTTTTTCAAGCAGACAACCCGAAGAAATGAACAACAATGAGAAATGATTTGATGAAGAATGCAAAAACCTAAGAAAGAAATTGATAAACCTGTCCAACCAAAAACATAGAGACCCAGAAAACCGAAGTCTGCGCCTTCACTATGCTGAATCACTAAAACAATACAGAAATGCACTACGGAAAAAGAAGGAACAGCACGTCAGCAATCAGCTCAATGTAATTGAAGAATCCATAGAATCAAATCACTTCTGGGAAAATTGGAAAACACTAAACAAACAACAACATGGAGAATTATCTATCCAAAATGGAGATGTGTGAATAAACCACTTCTCCAATCCCTTTAGCTCTATAACAAAGAATAAACTGTAAAAACATATACATGATCAATTACAAATCTTAGAATCAGCTATTAAAGACTAACCCACTGGATTCTCCAATTACATTGAATGAACTACAGGACAAAATACAAACCCTCTAACCCAAAAAGGCCTGTGGTGTTGATGGTATCCTACATAAAATGGTCAAATACACAGACCATGCATTTTTATTGGCTATACTTAAACTCTTTAACATCATCCTCAGCTCTGTCATCTACCCCAATATTTGGAACCAAGGACTGATCACCCCAATCCACAAAAGTGGAGACAAATTTGACCCCAATAACTACCGTGGGATATGCGTCAACAGCAACCTTGGGGAAATCCTCTGCATTATCATTAACAGCAGACGTGTAGGTTGTAGGTTTACCAAATGACCATACAACAGACCACGTATTCACCCTGCACACCCTAATTGACAAATAAACAAAACAAAGGCAAAGTATTTTCATGCTTTGTTGACTTAAAAATGGAATGAGGGTCTGCTATACAAATTGATGGAAAGTGGTATTGGGAAAAAAAAACATACAACATTATAAAACCCATGTATACAAACAACAAGAGTGCAGTTAAAATTGGCAAAAAAACATATTTCTTTCCACAGGACTGTGGGGTGAGACAGGGATGCTGCTTAAGCCCCACCCTCTTCAACATATATATCAACGAATTGGCAAGGGCACTAGAACAGTCTGCAGCACTCGGCCTCACTCTATTAGAATCTGAAGTCAAATGTCTACCGTTTGCTGATGATCTGTCCCCAACCAAGGAGGGCCTACAGTAGCACCTAGATATTCTTCACAGATTTTGTCAGATCTGGACCCTGACAGTAAATCTCATTAAGACAAAAAATAATGTTTTTCCAAAAAAGGTACAGTTGACAGAATTCAGTAAAAATATCCCCAGTATACAACGTAAAACACCAGATAATGCATGCAGAGTAGAATTAGGCAGTTTCCCGCTAATCATCAAATTCCAGAAAAGAGACGTTAGATTCTACAACCACCTAAAAGGAAGCGAATCCCAAACCTTCCATAACAAAGCCATCACCTACAGAGAGATGAACCTGGAGAAGATTCCCCTAAGAAAGCTGGTCCTGGGGCTCTGTTCACAAACACAAACACACCCTACAGAGCCCCAGGACAGCAGCACAATTAGACCCAACCAAATTGTGAGAAAATTAGAAGATAATTACTTGACATATTGGAAAGAATTATCCAAGAATAGAGCAAACTAGAATGCTATTTGGCCCTAGACTGAGAGTACACAGTGGCAGAATACCTGACCACTGTGACTGACCCAACAGTAATGAAAGCTTTGACTATGTACAGATTCAGTGAGCATAGCCTTGCTATTGAGAAAAGTCTCCAAAGGCAGACCAAGCTCTCAAGAGAAGACAGGTTATGTGCTCACTGCCCACAAAATGACGTGGAAACTGAGCTGCACTTCCTAACTTCCTGCCAAATGTATGACCATATTATAGACACATATTTCCCTCAGATTACACAGACCCACAAATAATTCAAAAACAAACCCAATTTTGATAAACTCCCATATCTATTGGGTGAAATACAACAGTGTACCATCACAGCAGCAAGATTTGTGACCTGTTGCCACAAGAAAAGTGAATAACAAACACCATTCTAAATACAACCCACATTTATTTATTTTCCCTTTTGTACTTTAACTATTTGCACATCATTACAACACTGTTTATAGACATAATATGACATTTGAAATGTCTTTATTATTTTGGAACTTTTGTGAGTGTAATGTTTACTGTTCACTTTTTATTGTTTACTTCACTTCTCTTTGTCCATTTCACTTACTTTTGTAATGTAAACATGTGTTTCCCATGCCAATAAAGCCCCTTGAATTGAATTGAAAGAGAGCGAGAGAGAGAGAGAAAGAGAGAGAGAGCTACACTGAGAGAGAAACAGAGAGAGATATAGAAAGAGAGAGACTCCCCTTGAGGCTAAGATGGATTGATGTAAATTTGGGGACAAACGCAGCAGCAGCCACAGGTAGACACATGGAAACATTCTGATGTTGTGTTGTTGTTGTTGTTATTGTTGTTTCAGCTCTGAGAGGGTCCAGGCCTATGGATGAAGAAGAGGAGGAGGAGGAAGAGGACACCAGTACGGTGGAGCCTCAGCTGGGAGGAGTAACGGAGAAAACTAATGGTCGCTCCTCACAAATCCTCTACGTAATAACATCCAGTCCTGGTAAACCGGACCACAACATGCCAGGTCAGTGGGTCGGACCCAACGGTACCAACGGATACACCTCTAGTATGTAGACATCATCATCTCTCTCCATCCTTCCCTCCTTCTCTCTCTCACCATACCTTTCTCTCTGATAGGGATATATACTATTTCCACTCAGGGGTTTGTACTATTTCTACTAAGGAGGCTTCTGTCACAGGGCTGTACATTAACAAAGGGCATAGGTAATGCCAACTAAATCCTTTTAGATTTAACAGAAGGCTTTCTCCTATAGGGTTCCTTTTTATAAATACCTGGTCTCACTATGTTTTCATGACATGTGCATGGATGTATTTAACAAGTTATTGTTCACCATGTACATCATGTGTTATGAAGAAGGTGTGAGACGTGGGCCAAATACTGTCAGATATATAACGCTGATGTAATAACGTGTGTACTAATATTTTGCCCTCAGAATATGTTCTGATAATGGTCTTTGGGGATGTGTGCTGGCAGTACAGGCATTATAGTACTGTACAAACTCATATGGTCTAGATCTGCCAAACTATTTTTGTTTTATAGCCCCCCTGTATATCTTTCTAATCTGAGGGTCTAGAAAATGCCTCCAGATTCTCTAGAAGTGCTAACTGGTATGTATTTCTCTGAAGTGTCTGAGGTAAATTCTGTGTGTGTGTTGTCAGAGTGGACCATCTACACTCTGGCTGCTCTCCTGACTCTGACAGTGATCGTCATGGTGACCAAACTACTGCTTCATGTCACAGTCAAGTAAGTATCACATTTCCTGTTGTTCACTGTAACTTATGAACAATAAAGTTGTCAAGTGGTATTGTACTAAAGCCTCAGAGTGTAACAGAAGTATAGATGATGCCAAGTGATGTATTTTTAAGGTTGTAAGAGCCACAAGCTAATGGAATGTATAACCTAATGTTACTATTCTCTATGCGATGTCTCTGTGTCTCTCTTTCTCTTCTTCGCCCTCCCTCCTTCCCTCCCATTACCTTTTCCCTCTCTCCTCCTCCTCTCTTCCAGATCTCCCAACATCCCGACCATTAGTGGTTCAGAGAGCTGCAGCGGTCAGAGTTCTGGGTCTGAGCCCTGGATCATCCTTTACCAGCCCTCCACCATCTCTCTTTTCAAGAAAAAGCTAAAGAACCACCACGGAGACCTCAGCCCTCTGGTGGGCAACTAGGGAACTGCAGTCTGGTATACTACCGCCATCACTACTGAACCCTGTACCAGGGCCTACCGTACCAGAGCTAGCAACAGAGCTGGCCGCCCCAAATCAATGAGACTCCATGGGGCACTGAGCTACAAAGCTAACTAATGACAGTTTCACTGACTCACTGAGAGACTACTACCAAAATGGCCCAGACATGGCTGTCTGTGTCTGCTGTGTACAAGGCAGGAGAGGAGAGTAGATGTACAAACAGCTCAAGGTGGACATTTTACTGCAGGGCACTCATATTCTTGGGGTTCTACTTCCATTGTCTCTCCATGGATGTCTGATAGATTATTGAAGTCCTCCTCTAAAGACAGGGGTTGGCTGGGGCCAAATCAGATTCCAGTTTCCACAGGACTCCTCCAGAATGCAGGTCTTCCATTGTAACTGTTTCCAAGTGGGGCACAAAATGACAGACTACGCATCTCTCCTCATTTAATAATCTGCGAACAACAAAGGGAGCCATGCATATTCCCTGTCAGTGACTGTGACTGGTGTCTCACATAGAAAAGGGGGGTTGAATCCTGATCGTTATCAAGGGACGAGGACATCAACCCCGTCATATTACGGTACATGTAACTCTGACTCAGTTATGTAAGTACAATTAATACCACTATGGACAATCGGCAGTTATTGAACCACCACAGACAGCTAAGCCTGAAAGGGACCCCCTTTCCTCTCGGACAGCAACGAGTTACCCGTAATCATGGTGTGTTATGTAGGCCAGAGTTTGGTATAGAGAGAGAGACGAGAGGTGATTTACCTGCTCTGTCTGGAGCGAGGAGAATAGATAGCATGAGTAAGTCCTGAAGAAAGAACGCATCTAAAAAAAGACATGAATACAGAGAGAAAAAAACAACACTTGCTCGCTTCCTCACTCTCTCTCTATGCCACACTGCCTCTGGAGGGAACCATGTCAGAAGTCTCTCCAATGACGGGGTGGATGGAGGGGGAGAGGGAAGTAAGGAAGGAAACAGAAGGAGAAGAAAGGTAGAAGAGGGTTGGGTGTAATTTAACAACTGCCGTTTTAAAGGTCCCGAACAGTCATACGGATTCCCATGTAAAATAGCCTTTTGAGTGATTAAATATTAATATCACCCATAATATTTGTGGGGGATCGAAACGCTTGCGGATGGCTAACTACGAGGAAGTTTGAAACGCCTAACGCCTAAACGCAACTTGAATACAGTGAGCAGTGTTGCAGTAAAATCATCTCAAGATAATTTGGTGAAACACAAAACAACATTGACATTGCATCAATTATGTAGATTTTTTGCACATCTCCCGTTTGGCATATCTCTTGTGATGCGATCCACAGCAGAACTGACGGATGTGTTGACATGACAACTATATCAGAGTTTTGAGCGTTCCATGCTGGCTGAAAACCTACCTAACTAGCTAACACCAGACACAGATGACATAGTTATAGTTATCTTTTCCATAGATGAATAGAGTAGACTTTTAATTATATTTGCTGACACCCTACAGTCAAAGTTTGGCACCAGTAGAGTAGCTATCTAGCTATATAAACAACGCCCCTCCAAACACACTTTCTCCGATGTTGGTTACAAGGTGGTACTTATTTAAATTAGGTAAGGGAATGTCATGTTACCATTGGTGTATTAAAATGACTGAGTTAACCTCACCTCCTTAATCCAAGTGTTTTTCATGGGGCGGGGGGGCTTGACCAGTGACGAGTAACCATATGATCAAACTTAATCAATGTAGTAGTCATTTTTCATACTTTGGTTATCATACTTAGATCTGGTTTCATCCACTTTTCATCCAATTTTATGAAAAGGATGATTTTGACCTTTAAAATAGTTTTTGAAATGCTCATAGGTTCTCTCTCTCTCTCGTCCACTCAGCTGTTGGTTCTGATCTGGTTTGACTGGCTATTGACTGGCTATGTCCCAAATAGCCGATAGGGTTCTGGTCAGACGTAGTGTATTATATAGGGAGTAGGGTGACATTAGGAACACACACTGTGTTTAAGCCTTAAGTATCTTCTACAAGCCTGCTACTCTTGGCTTCTCTCACTCCCTCTCCTCTCCTCTCCTCTCCCACTCCTCCCTATGTTTCTGAGACTATTAGTTGGGATCCTTGTCCACCCTATAACAGACTACGTCACCCTATGACAGACTGTCACCCTATAACAGACTGTCACTCTATACCAGACTATGTCACTGTATGACAGACTGTCATATGTCAATGAGAATTATAGTAGAATGGGTGAGACTTTGAAAATAAACGTTTGCTTAATTCTTTCCCCACTTTTATTTTCTATGTTTGTGTCCTCTTGGACATTACTGAACATATTGTTCTCCTGACGTTGCCACTTGATTACAAGGAGGGGGTAAATCCTGTTGTATGTTGTGTAATTCAATGTGACATATGTCCTGCTATTTCAAAGCGATAGTGAAATCCATCAGTCGTTTGTGTACTTACTCATGAACTGCAACTTAGCTGGGAGGCTGGAGGGCCCCCCGCCCCCCATATTCAGCAGCTTCAGATCCCCACATTCAGAGGGCTCAGCAGACCCAAACAACCTCATTCAACTCTCAGCTAAACCACAAATAATATGGGCTGGATGCACTCATCGATAGTCCACTGTGTTAGCAGACAGCAGGTTAATGTCACTGTTTCAGTGTCCACTGTGTTAGCAGACAGCAGGTTAATGTCACTGTTTCAGTGTCCACTGTGTTAGCAGACAGCAGGTTAATGTCACTGTTTCAGTGTCCACTGTGTTAGCAGACAGCAGGTTAATGTCACTGTTTCAGATAGGTTAAACCATACCAATATGAGATATATGTTTATATATCAGGTTTTAAATGTATAATAAATGTTAGGATTCTATTTCTATTGGTCGAGCACTTTTCAGGTTGTCTTTCCCACCAATCAGAAACACAGTCAGAGCTGATTCATCTGGTTCAAAACGTTCATGCACTTGTAGCTGTAAAAAGATGTTAATCTAAGTTTTTTATTTTTTATAATTGCTTTTAGATGCTTTACTAGTAGTACAATGATAGATAAATAGTATTTCATCCAGTTTGGCTCTTATCTCTTCTGGAAACCAAAACCATTTGAAATGTTACACAAATCAAATCAAATGTTACTTGTCACATACACATGGTTAGCAGATGTTATTGGTCACATACACATGGTTAGCAGATGTTATTGGTCACATACACCTGGTTAGCAGATGTTACTTGTCACATACACATGGTTAGCAGATGTTGTTGGTCACAGACACATGGTTAGCAGATGTTATTGTGAGTGTAGCAAAATGCTTGTGCTTTTAGATCCGACAGTGCAGTAGTATCTAAGAAATAATCTAACAATTCCCCAACTACCTAATACACAGTTTTGTTATTCTGGAAACCAAAAGCATTTGAAACTTCACACAGTTCTGTTGTTCTGGAAACCAAAAGCATTTGAAACTTCACACAGTTCTGTTGTTCTGGAAACCAAAACCATTTGAAACTTCACACAGTTCTGTTGTTCTGGAAACCAAAAGGCAAACATTACATTTAGAGCACCTGCTGTAGCAAAAGGGTTACAGTTTATATGCAAAATTGTAATGGCTGTGTCCCAACGGCACCCTATAGCGCATTATTGGGCCCTAGTCAAAAGTAGGGCACTATATAGGGAATAGGGTGTCGTTTGGAATAGAGTCATTGACACATTGGAATGAGGGATAAAAGATTTACAGTAGCCTAGGTGCCTGTGAGTTAATAAGGGGGCCTCACAATGTAGGGAACGTTCGTCGTTTTTCCCTCTGATGTTTGTCTGCTGGGTGACCTCATGTTTTACTTTGGATGTCTGCTCATCAGTAACTCATGTTAATTATAGCAAGACAAGAAAGAGCACGTGCCCCTGGGTCTGTGCAGTTCAGAGCAGTTCATGCTGAGAGGTAGAAAGAGAGCGGAAGAGTGGGTAAGGGAGACTGAGGGTGTGTGTGTGTGTGTGTGTGTGTGTGTGTGTGTGTGTGTGTGTGTGTGTGTGTGTGTGTGTGTGTGTGTGTGTGTGTGTGTGTGTGTGTGTGTGTGTGTGTGTGTGTGTGTGTGTGTGTGTGTGTGTGTGTGTGTGTGTGTGTGTGTGTGTGTGTGTGTGTGTGTGTGTGTGTGTGTGTGTGTGTGTGTGCATGAAAGAGAGTGTATGAGAGAGAAAGAGAGAGTTTGTGTGTATGAAGGACATCAGAGAGGAGTCCTTGTTAAACATAGAAAATAATCTAATCTGACCGTTTAAATCTAGGAAGGCCATATCTGTTTGGATAGCCTGGTGAAAGATACCAACTCCATTCTCTCCCATGTCCTCCAGTCAACTGGACAATTCTACAGTACCTTATAATAATAAGGGAAGCTGTCTCTTATTTTTAGCTGTTGTTTATCCTAATGTTACACCGTACTAGGGTTGCAAAATTCCCATGTTTTCCATAAATCCTGGTTGGAAGATACCCTGAATCAGGGGGTTATAAGGAGGAAATCCGGAACCCTCCAACCATGATCCGGTCCCCTACAACCATG
>NC_088408.1:91890627-92018127 GCF_034236695.1 Oncorhynchus nerka | reverse complement strand
CCTTGGAATTAACAATTACATTGATCCGATAGGTATTTGACCATTAATTTCTTTCTGCAAAACGTGCAGTGTTGATGGAGTTGTTGTAGCTTGCTAGCTAACTTATTACATCCCCAAACACCATGCTAGATCCGAAAGGGCCGTTTTTGCATGGACCAGTGCACTTAGATAGCTGGCTATCTTCGTTTTTAATCACCTACTAGCAACATGACATGACAAAACTCTTTGGGCAATTTAGTACCTACTTACACGATACGCCTCCATCACCGACGCTACCAGCAATCTATTCCTTTCTTGATGTCAAAACCTGCAATGTATTGTTGGTATAGGAGTTTTTCATAAAAAATCATTCAAATTGAGAAAATACACTATATACAAAAATATATGGACACCCCTTCAAATTAGTAGATTCGGTCTATTTCAGCCACACCCGTTGCTGACAGGTGTATAAAAGCGAGCACACCGCCATGCAATCTCCATAGACAAACATTGGCAGTAGAATGGGCTTACTGAAGAGCTCACTGACTTTCAACATGGCACCGTCATAGGATGCCACCTTTCCAGCAAGTCAGTTTGTCACATTTCGGACCTTCTAGAGCTGCTCGGTCAGCTATAAGTGCTGTTATTGTGAAGAGGTAACGTCTAGCAGCAACAATGGCTCAGCCGCGAAGTGGTAGGCCACACAAGCTCACAGAACGAGACCGCCAATTGTGGAAGCTGGTAGGGCGTAAAAATCACCTGTCCTCGGTTGCAACACTCACTACCGAGTTCCAAACTGCCTCTGGAAGCAACATCAGCACAATAACTGTTCGTTGGGAGCTTCATGAAATGGGTTTCAATGGCCGAGCAGCCGCACACAAGCCTAAGATCACCATGCGTAATGCCAACCGCCGGCTGGAGTGGTGTAAGCCATTGCACTCTGAAGCCGTGGAAACGCGTTCTCTGGAGTGATGAATCACACATTACCATCTGGCAGCCCGACAAATGAATCTGTGTTTGGAGGATGCCAGGAGAACGCTACCTGCCGCAACGCATAGTTCCAACTGTAAAGTTTGGTGGAGGAGAAATAATGGCCTGGGGCTGTTTTTCATGGTTCGGGCTAGGCCCCCTTAGTTCCAGTGAAGGGAAATCTTAATGCTACAGCATACAATGACATTCTAGATAACTACGTGCTTCCAACTTTGTGGCAACAGTTTGGGAAAGGCCCTTTCCTGTTTCAGAATGACGATATCCCGTGCACAAAGCGAGGTCCATACAGAAATGGTTTGTCGAGATCAATGTGGAAGAACCTGACTGGCCTGAGAGCCCTGACCTCAATCCCATCGAACACCTTTGGGATGAATAGGAACACTGACTGTGGGTCAGGCTTAATCGCCCAACATCAGTGCCCGACATCCCTTTGGCTAAAGCAGCAGTGTTGCAACATCTAGTGGAAAGCCTTCCCAGAAGAGTGGAGGCTGTTATAGCAGCAAAGGGGGGACCAACTCATTTTAATGGCCATGATTTTGGAATGAGATATTTGACAAGCAAATGACCCAGTCTCATTGATTTCATATATAGCTTTGTCTAATACTTTAGCCTATGTCATCTCCTTGCAGGCCCTACCAACTCCATAATAATGCCCATGATTTTGGAATTAGATATTTGACAAGCAGGTGTCCACATACTTTAGTCATGTTCTGAAGAAGTGTATAATGATTATATTTGTTATAAACTTTTGCATAAATATGGAAAATAATCTATTTACATAGTTTATATTTGTGGAATATACACTACATGACCAAAGTAAGTGAACACCTGCTAGTTGAACATCTCATGGGCATTAATATGAAGTTGGCCCCCCCATCCAAAATTATGGGCATTAATATGAAGTTGGCCGCCCCCATCCAAAATCATGGGCAGTACTATGAAGTTGGCCCCCCCCATCCAAAATCATGGGCATTAATATGAAGTTGGCTCCCCCCATCCAAAATCATGGGCATTAATATGAAGTTGGCTCCCCCCATCCAAAATCATGGGCATTAATATGAAGTTGGCTCCCCATCCAAAATCATGGGCATTAATATGAAGTTGGCTCCCCCATCCAACATCATGGGCATTAATATGAAGTTGCTCCCCATCCAAAATCATGGGCATTAATATGAAGTTGCTCCCCCCATCCAAAATCATGGGCATTAATATGAAGTTGGCTCCCCCATCCAAAATCATGGGCATTAATATGAAGTTGGCTCCCCCATCCAAAATCATGGGCATTAATATGAAGTTGGCTCCCCCATCCAACATCATGGGCATTAATATGAAGTTGCTCCCCCATCCAAAATCATGGGCATTAATATGAAGTTGGCTCCCCCATCCAAAATCATGGGCATTAATATGAAGTTGGCTCCCCATCCAAAATCATGGGCATTAATATGAAGTTGGCTCCCCATCCAAAATCATGGGCATTAATATGAAGTTGGCTCCCCCATCCAAAATCATGGGCATTAATATGAAGTTGGCTCCCCATCCAACATCATGGGCATTAATATGAAGTTGTCCCCCATCCAAAATCATGGGCATTAATATGAAGTTGGCTCCCCCATCCAAAATCATGGGCATTAATATGAAGTTGGCTCCCCATCCCATCATGGGCATTAATATGAAGTTGGCTCCCCATCCAAAATCATGGGCATTAATATGAAGTTGGCTCCCCCATCCAAAATCATGGGCATTAATATGAAGTTGGCTCCCCCATCCAAAATCATGGGCATTAATATGAAGTTGGCTCCCCCATCCAACATCATGGGCATTAATATGAAGTTGGCTCCCCCATCCAAAATCATGGGCATTAATATGAAGTTGGCTCCCCATCCAAAATCATGGGCATTAATATGAAGTTGGCTCCCCCATCCAAAATCATGGGCATTAATATGAAGTTGGCTCCCCCATCCAAAATCATGGGCATTAATATGAAGTTGGCTCCCCATCCAAAATCATGGGCATTAATATGAAGTTGGCTCCCCCATCCAACATCATGGGCATTAATATGAAGTTGGCTCCCCATCCAAAATCATGGGCATTAATATGAAGTTGGCTCCCCCATCCAACATCATGGGCATTAATATGAAGTTGGCCCCATCCAACATCATGGGCATTAATATGAAGTTGGCTCCCCCCCATCCAAAATCATGGGCATTAATATGAAGTTGGCTCCCCCATCCAACATCATGGGCATTAATATGAAGTTGGCTCCCCATCCAAAATCATGGGCATTAATATGAAGTTGGCCCCCATCCAAAATCATGGGCATTAATATGAAGTTGGCTCCCCATCCAAAATCATGGGCATTAATATGAAGTTGCTCCCCCATCCAAAATCATGGGCATTAATATGAAGTTGGCTCCCCCATCCAAAATCCAAAATCCAAAATCATGGGCATTAATATGAAGTTGGCTCCCCATCCAACATCATGGGCATTAATATGAAGTTGGCTCCCCATCCAAAATCATGGGCATTAATATGAAGTTGGCTCCCCCATCCAAAATCATGGGCATTAATATGAAGTTGGCTCCCCCATCCAACATCATGGGCATTAATATGAAGTTGGCTCCCCATCCAAAATCATGGGCATTAATATGAAGTTGGCTCCCCCATCCAACATCATGGGCATTAATATGAAGTTGGCTCCCCATCCAAAATCATGGGCATTAATATGAAGTTGGCTCCCCATCCAAAATCATGGGCATTAATATGAAGTTGGCTCCCCATCCAAAATCATGGGCATTAATATGAAGTTGGCTCCCCCATCCAAAATCATGGGCATTAATATGAAGTTGGCTCCCCCCATCCAAAATCATGGGCATTAATATGAAGTTGGCTCCCCCCATCCAAAATCATGGGCATTAATATGAAGTTGGCTCCCCCATCCAAAATCATGGGCATTAATATGAAGTTGGCTCCCCCATCCAAAATCATGGGCATTAATATGAAGTTGGCTCCCCCATCCAAAATCATGGGCATTAATATGAAGTTGGCTCCCCATCCAAAATCATGGGCATTAATATGAAGTTGGCTCCCCATCCAAAATCATGGGCATTAATATGAAGTTGGCTCCCCATCCAACATCATGGGCATTAATATGAAGTTGGCTCCCCATCCAAAATCATGGGCATTAATATGAAGTTGGCTCCCCCATCCAACATCATGGGCATTAATATGAAGTTGGCCCCCATCCAAAATCATGGGCATTAATATGAAGTTGGCTCCCCCATCCAAAATCATGGGCATTAATATGAAGTTGGCTCCCCATCCAAAATCATGGGCATTAATATGAAGTTGGCTCCCCATCCAAAATCATGGGCATTAATATGAAGTTGGCTCCCCCATCCAAAATCATGGGCATTAATATGAAGTTGCCCCCATCCAAAATCATGGGCATTAATATGAAGTTGGCTCCCCCATCCAAAATCATGGGCATTAATATGAAGTTGGCTCCCCCATCCAAAATCATGGGCATTAATATGAAGTTGGCTCCCCCATCCAAAATCATGGGCATTAATATGAAGTTGGCTCCCCATCCAACATCATGGGCATTAATATGAAGTTGGCTCCCCATCCAAAATCATGGGCATTAATATGAAGTTGGCTCCCCCATCCAAAATCATGGGCATTAATATGAAGTTGGCTCCCCCATCCAACATCATGGGCATTAATATGAAGTTGGCATCCCCATCCAACATCATGGGCATTAATATGAAGTTGGCTCCCCCATCCAAAATCATGGGCATTAATTGAAGTTGGCTCCCCCATCCAAAATCATGGGCATTAATATGAAGTTGGCTCCCCCATCCAAAATCATGGGCATTAATATGAAGTTGGCTCCCCCCATCCAAAATCATGGGCATTAATATGAAGTTGGCTCCCCATCCAAAATCATGGGCATTAATATGAAGTTGGCTCCCCCATCCAAAATCATGGGCATTAATATGAAGTTGGCTCCCCCATCCAAAATCATCATGTTGGCATTAATATGAAGTTGCTCCCCCATCCAAAATCATGGGCATTAATATGAAGTTGGCTCCCCATCCAAAATCATGGGCATTAATATGAAGTTGGCTCCCCCATCCAACATCATGGGCATTAATCCAAAATCATGGGCATTGAAGGCTCCCCATCCAAACATCAATATGAAGTTGGCTCCCCATCCAACATCATGGGCATTAATATGAAGTTGGCTCCCCATCCAAAATCATGGGCATTAATATGAAGTTGGCTCCCCATCCAAAATCATGGGCATTAATATGAAGTTGGCTCCCCATCCAAAATCATGGGCATTAATATGAAGTTGGCTCCCCATCCAACATCATGGGCATTAATATGAAGTTGGCTCCCCATCCAAAATCATGGGCATTAATATGAAGTTGGCTCCCCCATCCAAAATCATGGGCATTAATATGAAGTTGGCTCCCCATCCAACATCATGGGCATTAATATGAAGTTGGCTCCCCCATCCAAAATCATGGGCATTAATATGAAGTTGGCTCCCCCATCCAAAATCATGGGCATTAATATGAAGTTGGCTCCCCCATCCAACATCATGGGCATTAATATGAAGTTGGCTCCCCCATCCAAAATCATGGGCATTAATATGAAGTTGGCTCCCCATCCAAAATCATGGGCATTAATATGAAGTTGGCTCCCCCATCCAACATCATGGGCATTAATATGAAGTTGGCTCCCCCATCCAAAATCATGGGCATTAATATGAAGTTGGCTCCCCCATCCAAATCATGGGCATTAATATGAAGTTGGCTCCCCCATCCAAAATCATGGGCATTAATATGAAGTTGGCTCCCCATCCAACATCATGGGCATTAATATGAAGTTGGCTCCCCCATCCAACATCATGGGCATTAATATGAAGTTGCCCCCATCCAAAATCATGGGCATTAATATGAAGTTGGCTCCCCATCCAAAATCATGGGCATTAATATGAAGTTGGCTCCCCATCCAAATCATGGGCATTAATATGAAGTTGCTCCCCCATCCAAAATCATGGGCATTAATATGAAGTTGGCTCCCCATCCAAAATCATGGGCATTAATATGAAGTTGGCTCCCCATCCAAAATCATGGGCATTAATATGAAGTTGGCTCCCCCATCCAAAATCATGGGCATTAATATGAAGTTGGCTCCCCATCCAACATCATGGGCATTAATATGAAGTTGGCTCCCCATCCAAAATCATGGGCATTAATATGAAGTTGGCTCCCCCATCCAAAATCATGGGCATTAATATGAAGTTGGCTCCCCCATCCCCATCCAAAATCATGGGCATTAATATGAAGTTGGCTCCCCATCCAAAATCATGGGCATTAATATGAAGTTGGCTCCCCCATCCAAAATCATGGGCATTAATATGAAGTTGGCTCCCCCATCCAAAATCATGGGCATTAATAATCCCCATCCAAAATCATGGGCATTAATATGAAGTTGGCTCCCCCATCCAAAATCATGGGCATTAATATGAAGTTGGCTCTCCCATCCAAAATCATGGGCATTTATGAAGTTGGCTCCCCCATCCAAAATCATGGGCATTAATATGAAGTTGGCTCCCCCATCCAAAATCATGGGCATTAATATGAAGTTGGCTCCCCCATCCAACATCATGGGCATTAATATGAAGTTGGCTCCCCATCCAAAATCATGGGCATTAATATGAAGTTGGCTCCCCATCCAAAATCATGGGCATTAATATGAAGTTTCCCCATCCAAAATCCCATGAAGTTGGCTCCCCCATCCAAAATCATGGGCATTAATATGAAGTTGGCTCCCCATCCAAAATCATGGGCATTAATATGAAGTTGGCTCCCCCATCCAAAATCATGGGCATTAATATGAAGTTGGCCCCCATCCAAAATCATGGGCATTAATATGAAGTTGGCTCCCCATCCAAAATCATGGGCATTAATATGAAGTTGGCTCCCCCATCCAAAATCATGGGCATTAATATGAAGTTGGCTCCCCATCCAAAATCATGGGCATTAATATGAAGTTGGCTCCCCATCCAAAATCATGGGCATTAATATGAAGTTGGCTCCCCCATCCAACATCATGGGCATTAATATGAAGTTGCCCCCATCCAAAATCATGGGCATTAATATGAAGTTGGCTCCCCCCATCCAAAATCATGGGCATTAATATGAAGTTGGCTCCCCCCATCCAAAATCATGGGCATTAATATGAAGTTGGCTCCCCCCATCCAAAATCATGGGCATTAATATGAAGTTGGCTCCCCCATCCAAAATCATGGGCATTAATATGAAGTTGGCTCCCCATCCAAAATCATGGGCATTAATATGAAGTTGGCTCCCCATCCAAAAATCATGGGCATTAATATGAAGTTGGCTCCCCATCCAAAATCATGGGCATTAATATGAAGTTGGCTCCCCATCCAAAATCATGGGCATTAATATGAAGTTGGCTCCCCCATCCAAAATCATGGGCATTAATATGAAGTTGGCTCCCCATCCAAAATCATGGGCATTAATATGAAGTTGGCTCCCCATCCAAAATCATCCAACATCATGGGCATTAATATGAAGTTGGCTCCCCCATCCAAAATCATGGGCATTAATATGAAGTTGGCTCCCCCATCCAACATCATGGGCATTAATATGAAGTTGGCTCCCCCCATCCAAAATCATGGGCATTAATATGAAGTTGGCTCCCCCATCCAACATCATGGGCATTAATATGAAGTTGGCTCCCCATCCAAAATCATGGGCATTAATATGAAGTTGGCTCCCCCATCCAACATCATGGGCATTAATATGAAGTTGGCTCCCCCATCCAAAATCATGGGCAGTTGGCTCCCCCATCCAAATCATGGGCATTAATATGAAGTTGGCTCCCCCATCCAAAATCATGGGCATTAATATGAAGTTGGCTCCCCCCATCCAAAATCATGGGCATTAATATGAAGTTGGCTCCCCCCATCCAACATCATGTGCATTAATATGAAGTTGCCCCCCATCCAAAATCATGGGCATTAATATGAAGTTGGCTCCCCCCATCCAAAATCATGGGCATTAATATGAAGTTGGCTCCCCCATCCAACATCATGGGCATTAATATGAAGTTGGCTCCCCATCCAAAATCATGGGCATTAATATGAAGTTGGCTCCCCCATCCAAAATCATGGGCATTAATATGAAGTTGGCTCCCCATCCAAAATCATGGGCAACATCAAAATCATGGGCATTAATATGAAGTTGGCTCCCCATCCAAAATCATGGGCATTAATATGAAGTTGGCTCCCCATCCAAAATCATGGGCATTAATATGAAGTTGGCCCCCATCCAAAATCATGGGCATTAATATGAAGTTGGCTCCCCCATCCAAAATCATGGGCATTAATATGAAGTTGGCTCCCCCATCCAACATCATGGGCATTAATATGAAGTTGGCTCCCCATCCAAAATCATGGGCATTAATATGAAGTTGGCTCCCCCATCCAAAATCATGGGCATTAATATGAAGTTGGCTCCCCCATCCAACATCATGGGCATTAATATGAAGTTGGCTCCCCATCCAAAATCATGGGCATTAATATGAAGTTGGCTCCCCATCCAACATCATGGGCATTAATATGAAGTTGGCTCCCCCATCCAAAATCATGGGCATTAATATGAAGTTGGCTCCCCATCCAAATCATGGGCATTAATATGAAGTTGGCCCCCATCCAAAATCATGGGCATTAATATGAAGTTGGCTCCCCATCCAAAATCATGGGCATTAATATGAAGTTGGCTCCCCCCATCCAAAATCATGGGCATTAATATGAAGTTGGCTCCCCATCCAAAATCATGGGCATTAATATGAAGTTGGCTCCCCATCCAAAATCATGGGCATTAATATGAAGTTGGCTCCCCCATCCAAAATCATGGGCATTAATATGAAGTTGGCTCCCCCATCCAAAATCATGGGCATTAATATGAAGTTGGCCCCCATCCAAAATCATGGGCATTAATATGAAGTTGGCTCCCCATCCAAAATCATGGGCATTAATATGAAGTTGGCTCCCCATCCAAAATCATGGGCATTAATATGAAGTTGGCTCCCCCATCCAAAATCATGGGCATTAATATGAAGTTGGCTCCCCATCCAAAATCATGGGCATTAATATGAAGTTGGCTCCCCCATCCAAAATCATGGGCATTAATATGAAGTTGGCTCCCCATCCAACATCATGGGCATTAATATGAAGTTGGCTCCCCCATCCAAAATCATGGGCATTAATATGAAGTTGGCTCCCCCATCCAAATCATGGGCATTAATATGAAGTTGGCTCCCCCATCCAAAATCATGGGCATTAATATGAAGTTGGCTCCCCATCCAAAATCATGGGCATTAATATGAAGTTGGCTCCCCCATCCAAAATCATGGGCATTAATATGAAGTTGGCTCCCCATCCAACATCATGGGCATTAATATGAAGTTGGCTCCCCCATCCAAAATCATGGGCATTAATATGAAGTTGGCTCCCCCATCCAAAATCATGGGCATTAATATGAAGTTGGCTCCCCATCCAAAATCATGGGCATTAATATGAAGTTGGCTCCCCCATCCAACATTGGCTCCCCATCCAAAATCATGGGCATTAATATGAAGTTGGCTCCCCCATCCAAAATCATGGGCATTAATATGAAGTTGGCTCCCCATCCAACATCATGGGCATTAATATGAAGCTCCCCCCATCCAAAATCATGGGCATTAATATGAAGTTGGCCCCCATCCAAAATCATGGGCATTAATATGAAGTTGGCTCCCCCATCCAACATCATGGGCATTAATATGAAGTTGCCCCCCCATCCAAAATCATGGGCATTAATATGAAGTTGGCTCCCCCATCCAAAATCATGGGCATTAATATGAAGTTGGCTCCCCCCATCCAACATCATGGGCATTAATATGAAGTTGGCTCCCCCCATCCAAAATCATGGGCATTAATATGAAGTTGGCTCCCCCCATCCAAAATCATGGGCATTAATATGAAGTTGGCTCCCCCATCCAAAATCATGGGCATTAATATGAAGTTGGCTCCCCATCCAAAATCATGGGCATTAATATGAAGTTGGCTCCCCCATCCAAAATCATGGGCATTAATATGAAGTTGGCCCCATCCAACATCCAAAGTTGGCTCCCCATCCAAAATCATGGGCATTAATATGAAGTTGGCTCCCCCATCCAAAATCATGGGCATTAATATGAAGTTGGCTCCCCCATCCAAAATCATGGGCATTAATATGAAGTTGGCTCCCCATCCAAAATCATGGGCATTAATATGAAGTTGGCTCCCCCATCCAAAATCATGGGCATTAATATGAAGTTGGCTCCCCCATCCAAAATCATGGGCATTAATATGAAGTTGGCTCCCCATCCAAAATCATGGGCATTAATATGAAGTTGGCTCCCCATCCAAAATCATGGGCATTAATATGAAGTTGGCCCCCATCCAAAATCATGGGCATTAATATGAAGTTGGCTCCCCATCCAAAATCATGGGCATTAATATGAAGTTGGCTCCCCATCCAAAATCATGGGCATTAATATGAAGTTGGCCCCCATCCAAAATCATGGGCATTAATATGAAGCCCCCCATCCAAAATCATGGGCATTAATATGGCTCCCCATCCAAAATCATGGGCATTAATATGAAGTTGGCTCCCCATCCAAAATCATGGGCATTAATATGAAGTTGGCCCCCATCCAAAATCATGGGCATTAATATGAAGTTGGCTCCCCCATCCAAAATCATGGGCATTAATATGAAGTTGGCTCCCCATCCAAAATCATGGGCATTAATATGAAGTTGGCTCCCCCATCCAAAATCATTAATATGAAGTTGGCTCCCCCATCCAAAATCATGGGCATTAATATGAAGTTGGCTCCCCCATCCAAAATCATGGGCATTAATATGAAGTTGGCTCCCCATCCAAAATCATGGGCATTAATATGAAGTTGGCTCCCCCATCCAAAATCATGGGCATTAATATGAAGTTGGCTCCCCATCCAAAATCATGGGCATTAATATGAAGTTGGCTCCCCCATCCAAAATCATGGGCATTAATATGAAGTTGGCTCCCCATCCAAAATCATGGGCATTAATATGCCCCCATCCAAAATCATGGGCATTAATATGAAGTTGGCTCCCCCATCCAAAATCATGGGCATTAATATGAAGTTGGCTCCCCATCCAACATCATGGGCATTAATATGAAGTTGGCTCCCCCATCCAAAATCATGGGCATTAATATGAAGTTGGCTCCCCCATCCAAAATCATGGGCATTAATATGAAGTTGGCTCCCCATCCAAAATCATGGGCATATGAAGTTGGCTCCCCCATCCAAAATCATGGGCATTAATATGAAGTTGGCTCCCCATCCAAAATCATGGGCATTAATATGAAGTTGGCTCCCCCATCCAAAATCATGGGCATTAATATGAAGTTGGCTCCCCATCCAAAATCATGGGCATTAATATGAAGTTGGCTCCCCATCCAAAATCATGGGCATTAATATGAAGTTGGCTCCCCATCCAAAATCATGGGCATTAATATGAAGTTGGCTCCCCCATCCAAAATCATGGGCATTAATATGAAGTTGGCTCCCCATCCAAAATCATGGGCATTAATATGAAGTTGGCTCCCCCATCCAACATCATGGGCATTAATATGAAGTTGGCTCCCCCATCCAAAATCATGGGCATTAATATGAAGTTGGCTCCCCCATCCAAAACATCATGGGCATTAAAAAGTTGGCTCCCCATCATCATGGGCATTAATATGAAGTTGGCTCCCCCATCCAACATCATGGGCATTAATATGAAGTTGCTCCCCATCCAAAATCATGGGCATTAATATGAAGTTGGCTCCCCCATCCAAAATCATGGGCATTAATATGAAGTTGGCTCCCCATCCCCAGTTGGCTCCCCATCCAAAATCATGGGCATTAATATGAAGTTGGCTCCCCATCCAAAATCATGGGCATTAATATGAAGTTGGCCCCCATCCAACATCATGGGCATTAATATGAAGTTGGCTCCCCCCATCCAAAATCATGGGCATTAATATGAAGTTGGCTCCCCCATCCAACATCATGGGCATTAATATGAAGTTGGCTCCCCCCATCCAAAATCATGGGCATTAATATGAAGTTGGCTCCCCCCATCCAACATCATGGGCATTAATATGAAGTTGGCTCCCCATCCAAAATCATGGGCATTAATATGAAGTTGGCTCCCCCATCCAACATCATGGGCATTAATATGAAGTTGGCCCCCATCCAAAATCATGGGCATTAATATGAAGTTGGCTCCCCCATCCAAAATCATGGGCATTAATATGAAGTTGGCTCCCCCATCCAACATCATGGGCATTAATATGAAGTTGGCCCCCATCCAAAATCATGGGCATTAATATGAAGTTGGCTCCCCCATCCAAAATCATGGGCATTAATATGAAGTTGGCTCCCCATCCAACATCATGGGCATTAATATGAAGTTGGCTCCCCCATCCAAAATCATGGGCATTAATATGAAGTTGGCTCCCCCATCCAAAATCATGGGCATTAATATGAAGTTGGCTCCCCATCCAACATCATGGGCATTAATATGAAGTTGGCTCCCCATCCAAAATCATGGGCATTAATATGAAGTTGGCTCCCCATCCAACATCATGGGCATTAATATGAAGTTGGCTCCCCCATCCAAAATCATGGGCATTAATATGAAGTTGGCTCCCCATCCAACATCATGGGCATTAATATGAAGTTGGCTCCCCATCCAAAATCATGGGCATTAATATGAAGTTGGCTCCCCCATCAAAATCATGGGCATTAATATGAAGTTGGCTCCCCCATCCAACATCATGGGCATTAATATGAAGTTGGCCCATCCAAAATCATGGGCATTAATATGAAGTTGGCTCCCCCATCCAAAATCATGGGCATTAATATGTTGGCTCCCCCATCCAAAATCATGGGCATTAATATGAAGTTGGCACCCCCATCCAAAATCATAATAGAGGGCATCCAAAATATGGGAGAAGTTGGCTCCCCATCCAAAATCATGGGCATTAATATAAGTTGGCTCCCCATCCAACATCATGGGCATTAATATGAAGTTGCCCCCCATCCAAAATCATGGGCATTAATATGAAGTTGGCTCCCCCCATCCAAAATCATGGGCATTAATATGAAGTTGGCTCCCCCATCCAACATCATGGGCATTAATATGAAGTTGCCCCCCCATCCAAAATCATGGGCATTAATATGAAGTTGGCTCCCCCCATCCAAAATCATGGGCATTAATATGAAGTTGGCTCCCCCCATCCAACATCATGGGCATTAATATGAAGTTGCCCCCATCCAAAATCAAGGGCATCCAAAATCATGACCGCCTGGCTCCCCATCCAAAATCATGGGCATTAATATGAAGTTGCTCCCCCATCCAAAATCATGGGCATTAATATGAAGTTGGCTCCCCATCCAAAATCATGGGCATTAATATGAAGTCCATCAACCCCATCCAACATCATGGGCATTAATATGAAGTTGGCTCCCCCATCCAAAATCAGGCATTAATATGAAGTTGGCTCCCCATCCAACATCATGGGCATTAATAGGAAGGCTCCCCCATCCAAAATCATCATTAAATGAAGTTGGCTCCCCATCCAACATCATGGGCATTAAGATGAAGTTGGCTCCCCCATCCAAAATCATGGGCATTAATATGAAGTTGGCTCCCCATCCAAAATCATGGGCATTAATATGACTGTGGCTCCCATCCAAAAAATCCATCAATGGGCATTAATATGAAGTTGGCTCCCCCATCCAACATCATGGGCATTCATATGAAGTTGCTCCAACATCCAAAATCATGGGCATTAATATGAAGTTGGCTCCCCCATCCAAATCATGGGCATTAAATATATCCAAAATCATGGGCATTAATATGAAGTTGGCTCCCTCATCCAACATCATGGGCATTAATGTGAACAGCCCTTTAACTTCATCCAAAATCATGGGCATTAATATACTGGCTCCCCCATCCAAGATCATGGGCATTAAAAATTCTCCCCCATCATCATGGGCATTAATATGAAGTTGGCTATCCATCATTTAATATCATGGGCATTCATATGAAGTTGGCTCCCCATCCAAAATCATGGGCATTAATATGAAGTTGGCTCCCCATCCAACATCATGGGCATTAATATGAAGTTGGCTCCCCATCCAAAATCATGGGCATTAATATGAAGTTGGCTCTGTATCCATCATCATGGGCATTAATATATCCATCCAAAATCATGGGCATTACATATTCCTCCAAAATATCCATTAATATGAAGTTGTATCCAAGATCATGGGTAATTTTGGAATCCCCATCCAAAATCATGGGCATTACTTGTTGCTTATCACTGCATTAATATGAACTATCCAACATCAAGCATTAATCATGGGTTGGCTCCCCCGCATTAATCATCTGCTAATATGAAGTTGTGACAAATAAAATTTGATTTGATTTGATTTGATAATATGAAGTTGGCTCCCCCATCCAAAATCATTGGCATTAATATGAAGTTGGCTCCCCCATCCAACATCATGGGCATTAATATGAAGTTGGCTCCCCCATCCAACATCATGGGCATTAATATGAAGTTGCCCCCCATCCAAAATCATGGGCATTAATATGAAGTTGCCCCCCATCCAACATCATGGGCATTAATATGAAGTTGGTCCCCCACTTTGCTGCTGTAATGCCTCTACTCTTCCTGGAAGATGTTGGAACATTGCTGCTGGAACTTGCTTCAAACCGCTTTCACATGATTTATCTGATACCCAGTGCTTGACTTGAGATGAAAGAGTTGCAGGAGCTGTCTTTTTCCAAGTCGGTCCATTAGACTATGTTCACAGAATCATTAGACTATGTTCACAGAATCATTAGACTATGTTTACAGAAATTCACAAATAATTCACAAATAGGTTGCTAGGGAAATAGCTTGTAGCCTGGCTAGGTATGTGTTGAATTGGTTATCTAGTTAGTCTGTAGCATTATTGGCTACCTCCTGCTGAAATGCCCAGCTTTCTTTCCTCAGTCAACGGCCCACTGGCACACACTCACACTTACGTGATTTGACAATAGCCTATATTTAAAGTGTGCCTTCATGAATTACCAAAATCCCCCAATTATTAAACTAATTTCCTTTCAGGATTCTAGTGTTTTCCCAAAACTTTTCCAGGCCTTGAAAACACAATACTAAAATTCCATGACTTTTCCAGGATTTTCATGACAGTATTTGGAACAGCAAATCCAGCCCATTCAGGCTGGCACATTCTTAATCTGCGCATGCTATTCAATGAAAGATCCCGCCTTCATTCTGCTTTGATCCGGGCTGGTGATAGGCTACTTTGTTTTATAAAGGAGACGGTATGCAGTTCCTCAAGAATTGGTGGTCCCGATATTGCACTGCGAACAGCTCCTGCCCAAGTCAAGCACCGCTGATACCATGAATGTAGTGTATCTCACTAAGAAATTAATTGGATTGTTGTCTTTGACCAAACACAGCAGAGACAACCATTATTTAATTTCACTCAACTGTTTTGCCTGTCTCAACTTGTTGGTATATTTTCTGCTAGCAAATGACCCATTCTCATTGATTTCATATACAGCATTGTTTAATACTTAACCTATGCCATCTCCATGCAGACTCTACAATGTGTACAGTTTTCAGATGATCCCTGTGCTCACAGAGGTGATTGCTGGCTCCTGGAAGTCCTACTGGTATCTGGTGGAGAAGTTCAGGAAGAAAACTGTCACGTCCTGATCTGTTTCACCTGTCTTCACCTGTCTTTGTGCTTGTCTCCACCCCCCCTCCAGGTGTCGCCCATCTTCCCCGTTATCCCCAGTGTATTTATACCTGTGTTCTCTGTTTGTCTGGTGCCAGTTCATTTTTGTGCGTAGAACCTACCCGCGCTTTCCCCCTTGCTACTGTCTTGTCTTAGTTTCTGTTTTCTAGTTTTTCCCAGCTTTGACCCCTCTGCCTGACCGGACCCTGAGCCTGCCTGCCGTCCTGTACCTTTGCCCCACTACTCTGGATTACCGACCTCTGCCTGACCTGACCCTGAGTCTTGCCTGCCGTCCTGTACCTTTGCCCCACTACTCTGGATTACCGACCTCTGCCTGACCTGACCCTGAGCCTGCCTGCCGTCCGGTACCTTTGCCCCACTACTCTGGATTACCGACCTCTGCCTGACTTGACCCTGAGCCTACCTGCCGTCCTGTACCTTTGTCCCTGTTGTTGTAATAAACTTTGTTACTTCGACACAGTCTGCATCTGGGTTTTACCTTGAAATGTGATAAAAACGGAAGTACTCTACTGCTCAGGTTGCCTCGAGTGTGAAACGTTTTATGACAGCTGGACCCTGAAACACACCACAGATACTGCAGGCATGAGATGGTCACTGACCGGTTTCTGCTTTGTGCATCTCCCCTTACTCCTTTCTCCCTCTTACAGGAGTCTTCCAAAGGCATGATTGAGGAGGCAGGCTTCTTTTCTGTATGTTTTACTGAATTCCCTCCTTTCCCTCCTACTGGAGACGTTCAAAGGCATGATTGAGGAGGCAGGCTTCTTTTCTGTCCGCTACCCCAACCTGACAGGGGGAGTGGTGGCCCTTAACTGTGGCTTCAAGATGTGAGGTGAACAACCCTTCACTCCTTCAATGCCGTTTATAATGATGTTCCATCTGTAAGTATGGACCCTGGCCTGTGTGCAGCATGGAACAATGTTGTGGAACGTTCAGCATCAGATATATATTAGAGGAAACATGCCTCTCTGACATGTACACAGTTCTATCTCCAGCGTTCCTCAAAGTTTGCTGAATGTGTTCTAGAACTCGGATCAGTCAAGTTACCAGACTGTTTTATGACTGAGGTTTGAAACCCTAGCGGAGTCCACTCCAAAACATATTGAAACCCTCGGTGATGTAGTGGTAAAAAAAAGGTGTGTATTTGCTGATGGCAGTGAATGAAGTAACACTCCTTATACTTCAATGCATTTTCCTGCGAAAGACGCTTGTTCAGAAAAGGTGCGTAAACGACGTTTTCATGCGTTTATCCTCCACTACAACACTGGATACGCTGACACACTAAAGTATTTGTTAATTGTATTTATCTGTCGGGTGGTTACAGTAGAAGGTCTACAGAGCCTTCAGAAAGTATTCATACCCCTTGACTTATTCCACATTTTGTTGTTACAACTTCAATTCAAAATGTATTATATTGCATTTTTTTCCCGCACCCATAATGACAAAGTGAAAACATGTTTTTAGAAACGTTTGCATATTTATTGAAAATGAAATGCAGAAATGTCTCATTTACATAAGTATTCACACCACGGAGTCAATGCATGTTAGGATCATCTTTGGCAGCGATTACAGCTCAGAGCGTTTCTGGGTAAAAGTCTCTAGCAGATTTGAACACCTGGATTGTACAATATTTGCACATTATTATTAAGAAAATTGTTCAAGCTTTGTCAAGTTGGTTCTTGATCATTGCTAGAGAGCCATTTTCATGTCTTGCCATAGATTTTCAAGTTGATTTAAGTCAAAACTCTAACTAGGTTACTCAGGAACATTCACTGTCATCTTGGTAAGCAACTCCAGTGTATATTTGGCCTTGTGATTTTGGTTATTGTCTTGCTGAAATGTGAATTTGTCTCGCAGTGTCTGTTGGAAAGTAGACTGAACCGGGTTTTCCTCTAGAATTTTGCCTAAAAAACTCCATAGTCCTTGCCGATGACAAGCATACCCATAACACGATTCAGCCACCATCGGAATGAAAATATGAGGAGTGGTACTCAGTGACGTGTTGTTGGATTTGCCCCAAACATAACACTTTGTATTCAGGACTTTAGGTTAATTTCTTTGACAATTAATTTTACTTTTGTGCCTTGTTGCAGGATACATGTTTTGGAATATTCTTATTCTGTATAGGCTTCCTTCTTTTCACTCTGTCATTTAAGTTAATATTGTGGAGTAACTACAATGTTGTTGGTCCATCCTCAGTTTTCTCCTATCACAGCCATTAAACTGTAACTGTTTTAAATTAACCATTGGCCTCAGTGAAAGCGGTGGCCTGAGTGGTTTCTTTCCTCTCCAGCAACTGAGTTAGGACACCTGTATCTTTCTGGTGACAGGGTGTATTGATACACCGTCCAAATTGTAACTTCACCATTCTCAAAAGGATACTCAATGTCTGCTTTTTTTGGTACCCATCTACCAATAGGTGCCCTTCTTTGCAAGGCATTGGAAAAACTTCCTTGTCTTTGTTGTTGAATCTGTGTTTGAAATACACTGTTTGACTGAGGGACCTTACAGATAATTATGTGTGGGGTACAAAGATGAGGTAGTCATTAAAAAATCATGTTAAACACATATTGCACACATAGTGAGTCCATGCAACTTATAATGTGACTTGTTAAGCACATTTTTAATCATAAACCTATTTAGGCTCTTGCCATAACAATGGGGTTGAGTACTTATTGACGCAAGACATTTCAGCTTTACATGTTTTATTCATTTGTTTAAAAAATATATAATAATAATGAAAACATAATTCCACTTTGACATTATCTAAAATGTATCCATTATGAATTCAGTCTGTAACACAACAAAATGTGGAACAAGTTAAAGGGGAGTGTGTACATTCTGAAGGAATTGTAAACAGCATGTTTCTCTCATTTTGGGGTATGAGAGAAACAGTATGAGCCCAACCTTTGGTCGCAGGTCCTCTAGAAAGTACAGGCCAAATAGGAAGCACTTATTTAATTAAGAGATCGTCATTTTTTGCAATGACAACCAAATAAGTGTCAACCTTTTTTACAATTAAAAGCAAATGCCTGAAAACCTAATTCTTCTTTCATGGTTTATCGATTCAATATTGTTTACCCCTTCCTCAAATTAGGTAGTGGAGATATTAAAATGTCTGATATGAAGAGATTCTGAACGGTTTTCTCCTCCCCATCTTGAATACCAGTCTTCCTATTTGAAGAGTTGTGTTCTACTGCCCTCTTCTGGTCAACTGAGAAAATACACTATGATCACTACAGAACAAATGATCGCTCTGAAAGTTAGTGTTGATACGTTCAAAGGTCCCCTGCTGAAGAAACTTGAATGAAATACCACTGAGCCACACAAATTGTGTACAGATAAATAAATATATATTTTTTTATTGGAAGTGTGTTTAAAATCACAATACACTTTACTGTAAAACAATAGGATGACAACAGATAAATAAAATAACCTTTCAAAAAATAAGATGATAGTGGCTTGAGAGACCCAGAGAGCCTCACAACAGAGGATTGTTTTATGGATACTGTGATTTTCTCTTTTCTCTTTTTGTTACGAGACAACAACAAAAAGTTCTGGCTGCTTATCACAGGATCCTGAGGCCAGTCTTATTGATGTGGCTGCTTATCACAGGATCCTGAGGCCAGTCTTATTGATGTGGCTGCTTATCACAGGATCCTGAGGCCAATCTTATTGATGTGGCTGCTTATCACAGGATCCTGAGGCCAGTCTTATTGATGTGGCTGCTTATCACAGGATCCTGAGGCCAGTCTTATTGATGTGGCTGCTTATCACAGGATCCTGAGGCCAGTCTTATTGATGTGGCTGCTTATCACAAGATCCTGAGGCCAGTCTTATTGATGTGGCTGCTTATCACAGGATCCTGAGGTCAGTCTTATTGATGTGGCTGCTTATCACAGGATCCTGAGGCCAGTCTTATTGATGTGGCTGCTTATCACAGGATCCTGAGGCCAGTCTTATTGATGTGGCTGCTTATCACAGGATCCTGAGGCCAGTCTTATTGATGTGGCTGCTTATCACAGGATCCTGAGGCCAGTCTTATTGATGTGGCTGCTTATCACAGGATCCTGAGGCCAGTCTTATTGATGTGGCTGCTTATCACAGGATCCTGAGGTCAGTCTTATTGATGTGGCTGCTTATCACAGGATCCTGAGGCCAGTCTTATTGATGTGGCTGCTTATCACAGGATCCTGAGGCCAGTCTTATTGATGTGGCTGCTTATCACAGGATCCTGAGGCCAGTCTTATTGATGTGGCTGCTTATCACAGGATCCTGAGGCCAGTCTTATTGATGTGGCTGCTTATCACAGGATCCTGAGGTCAGTCTTATTGATGTGACCTCTGACCTATTTGGAAAATGTTTATACCGCTGTTTACAATGTGCAGTCGTTCAGTGAGAATGCGTTGAGTATCATATTAGCACGCTACTAAGATGTACTGTATTTTAGGCCTATACAATATCATGAGTTGAAAAAGAAAAAGCATCGTCTCTTCCATGCAAGTCCTGGCAATGGTTAAATACAGTCCCACTAACCTGCAGGAGACCAGGGGTTCAGATGTGCCAAGCTGACAGTAAATCATCCTAGATGAATCATCCTAAATTCAATGAATGGCACACTGAGGAATACATTGACGCCAGTTTAAGGGATCTTGGAAACTACCATTCAACCTATAGGATATCAATAGCACACGTAAAACAGTAGTCCTAAAATCTTACAGTTGCCAGGTATAATGCATACCTATCACACATAAAATAGTAGATATCGCATATCACCAGAAGTCAACTCAAAGCTGTAGCCTCTAAGCCTGAGGAAAGGTCACAGGGAGGATATCCCACAGTGGAGATGTTGTGTCATGTCCTCGTCATCTCTAACCCTCCAGTCTGGATGGACTTCAGAGCAGAATGTTGTTCAGGTCCTGAAAGGAGACCCACAGGGTGTGCAGGCTTTCATTCCAAAACTCTTCTTAATGAGTTTAACCAGGTGTGTTAATGCTGTGCTGGAACAAAAGCATGCACAGTCTATGGGTGTCCCAGAACAGGGTTAAACAACACCTCTTCTGAGTAACATAGAGGTGGAACGACTCCATTCCAAAATTCTAGAACACTAGAATTCTGGAATTACTGGAACCTTTTCCTCTCCCCTCTAGAGATGAGCGTGCCTGTCCCATCCATCCCCAGCCCTGTCCCTGCCTGCCCCATCTATCCCCAGCCCTGTCCCAGTCCCTGCCTGCCCCATCCATCCCCAGCCCTGTCCCAGTCCCTGCCTGGCCAATCCAACCCCATCCCTGTCCCAGTCCCTGCCTGCCCCATCCATCCCCAGCCCTGCCTGTCCCCGTCATTACAACAAGCATAAACACACAGTTGGAAACAGCTAATTGTTGCTGGTATTAATTAAGTGTTTACTCTGGCAGTGGGAAAAAGGGGGGAGTGTGGAGTGCATCGGTCCAGAGCCTATAGGTCCATCTGTTCTGAGTGGCTGGCTGCCCCCTCCCTCCCTCACTTCCTCTCTCTCTCCCTCCCTCTCTCCCTCTCTCTCTCCCTCCTTCGCTTCCTCCCTCTCTCCATCCCTCGCTTCCTCCTTCTCTCCCTCCCTCTCTCTCTCTCCCTCCCTCACTTCCTCTCTCTCTCCCTCCTTCCCTCTCTCTCTCCCTCCTTCCCTCTCTCTCTCCCTCCTTCGCTTCCTCCCGCTCTCCATCCCTCCCTCCCTCCCTCCCTCGCTTCCGCCTTCTCTCCCTCCCTCCTCCCTCCCTCCCTCCCTCCCTCCCCTCTCTCCCTCCATCGCTTCCTCCCTCGCTTCCGCCTTCTCTCCCTCCCTCCCTCCCTCTCTCCCTCCCTCTCTCCCTCGCTCCGCCTTCCCTCCCTCCCTCCCTCCCTCCCTCCCTCCCTCCCTCCCTCCCTCCATCCATCGCTTCCTCCTTCTCTCCCTCCCTCTCTCCCTCCCTCCCTCCCTCCATCGCTTCCACCTTCTCTCCCTCCCTCCCTCCCTCCCTCCCTCCCTCCCTCCCTCCCTCCCTCCATAGCTCCCTGGGATTCCTCTGAAACTCTTGTTGAGTTAAGAAATCTCGCCATTCCCTTTAACTTTAGTAGTTCAGTTCCCAAAACCCTGTAACTGGTCGGTTGTCTGTTTCCAAAACCCTGTAACTAGGCGGTTGTCTGGTTCCAAAACCCTGTAACTGGTCTGTTGTCTGTTTCCAAAACCCTGTAACTGGTCGGTTGTCTGGTTCCCAAAACCCTGTAACTGGTCGGTTTCCAAAACTCTGTCACTGGTCGGTTGTCTGGTTCCCAAAACCCTGTAACTGGTCGGTTGTCTGGTTCCAAAAACCCTGTAACTGGTCGGTTGTCTGGTTCCCAAACCCTGTAACTGGTCGGTTTCCAAAACCCTGTAACTGGTCGGTTGTCTGGTTCCAAAACCCTGTAACTGGTCGGTTGTCTGTTTCCAAAACCCTGTAACTGGTCGGTTGTCTGTTTCCAAAAACCTGTAACTGGTCTGTTGTCTGTTTCCAAAACCCTGTAACTGGTTAGTTGTCTGTTTCCAAAACCCTGTAACTGGTCTGTTGTCTGATTCCAAAACCCTGTAACTGGTCAGTTGTCTGTTTCCAAAACCCTGTAACTGGTCAGTTGTCTGTTTCCAAAACCCTGTAACTGGTCAGTTGTCTGTTTCCAAAACCCTGTAACTGGTCAGTTGTCTGGTTCCAAAACCCTGTAACTGGTCGGTTGTCTGTTTCCAAAACCCTGTAACTGGTCAGTTGTCTGATTCCAAAACCCTGTAACTGGTCAGTTGTCTGTTTCCAAAACCCTGTAACTGGTCGGTTGTCTGTTTCCAAAACCCTGTAACTGGTCAGTTGTCTGTTTCCAAAACCCTGTAACTGGTCAGTTGTCTGTTTCCAAAACCCTGTAACTGGTCTGGTGTCTGTTTCCAAAACCCTGTAACTGGTTGGTTGTCTGATTCCAAAACCCTGTAACTGGTTGGTTGTCTGTTTCCAAAACCCTGTAACTGGTCTGTTGTCTTTTTCCAAAACCCTGTAACTGGTCGGTTGTCTGTTTTCAAAACCCTGTAACTGGTCAGTTGTCTGATTCCAAAACCCTGTAACTGGTCGGTTGTCTGGTTCCAAAACCCTGTAACTGGTCGGTTGTCTGGTTCCAAAACCCTGTAACTGGTCGGTTGTCTGGTTCCAAAACCCTGTAACTGGTCTGTTGTCTGATTCCAAAACCCTGTAACTGGTCGGTTGTCTGTTTCAAAACCCTGTAACTGGTCGGTTGTCTGATTCCAAAACCCTGTAACTGGTCGGTTTCCAAAACCCTGTAACTGGTCGGTTGTCTGGTTCCAAAACCCTGTAACTGGTCGGTTGTCTGGTTCCAAAACCCTGTAACTGGTCGGTTGTCTGATTCCAAAACCCTGTAACTGGTCTGTTTCCAAAACCCTGTAACTGGTCGGTTGTCTGATTCCAAAACCCTGTAACTGGTCGGTTTCCAAAACCCTGTAACTGGTCGGTTGTCTGGTTCCAAAACCCTGTAACTGGTCGGTTGTCTGATTCCAAAACCCTGTAACTGGTCGGTTTCCAAAACCCTGTAACTGGTCGGTTGTCTGTTTCCAAAACCCTGTAACTGGTCGGTTGTCTGGTTCCAAAACCCTGTAACTGGTCGGTTGTCTGATTCTAAAACCCTGTAACTGGTCGGTTTCCAAAACCCTGTAACTGGTCGGTTGTCTGTTTCCAAAACCCTGTAACTGGTCGGTTGTCTGATTCCAAACCCTGTAACTGGTCGGTTGTCTGATTCCAAAACCCTGTAACTGGTCGGTTGTCTGATTCCAAAACCCTGTAACTGGTCTGTTGTCTGTTTCCAAAACCCTGTAACTGGTCGGTTGTCTGGTTCCAAAACCCTGTAACTGGTCTGTTGTCTGATTCCAAAACCCTGTAACTGGTCGGTTGTCTGTTTCCAAAACCCTGTAACTGGTCGGTTGTCTGATTCCAAAACCCTGTAACTGGTCGGTTTCCAAAACATGTAACTGGTCGGTTGTCTGGTTTCAAAACCCTGTAACTGGTTGGTTGTCTGATTCCAAAACCCTGTAACTGGTCTGTTTCCAAAACCCTGTAACTGGTCGGTTGTCTGTTTCCAAAACCCTGTAACTGGTCAGTTGTCTGTTTCCAAAACCCTGTAACTGGTCAGTTGTCTGTTTCCAAAACCCTGTAACTGGTCTGGTGTCTGTTTCCAAAACCCTGTAACTGGTTGGTTGTCTGATTCCAAAACCCTGTAACTGGTTGGTTGTCTGTTTCCAAAACCCTGTAACTGGTCTGTTGTCTTTTTCCAAAACCCTGTAACTGGTCGGTTGTCTGTTTTCAAAACCCTGTAACTGGTCAGTTGTCTGATTCCAAAACCCTGTAACTGGTCGGTTGTCTGGTTCCAAAACCCTGTAACTGGTCGGTTGTCTGGTTCCAAAACCCTGTAACTGGTCGGTTGTCTGGTTCCAAAACCCTGTAACTGGTCTGTTGTCTGATTCCAAAACCCTGTAACTGGTCGGTTGTCTGTTTCCAAAACCCTGTAACTGGTCGGTTGTCTGATTCCAAAACCCTGTAACTGGTCGGTTTCCAAAACCCTGTAACTGGTCGGTTGTCTGGTTCCAAAACCCTGTAACTGGTCGGTTGTCTGGTTCCAAAACCCTGTAACTGGTCGGTTGTCTGATTCCAAAACCCTGTAACTGGTCTGTTTCCAAAACCCTGTAACTGGTCGGTTGTCTGATTCCAAAACCCTGTAACTGGTCGGTTTCCAAAACCCTGTAACTGGTCGGTTGTCTGGTTCCAAAACCCTGTAACTGGTCGGTTGTCTGATTCCAAAACCCTGTAACTGGTCGGTTTCCAAAACCCTGTAACTGGTCGGTTGTCTGTTTCCAAAACCCTGTAACTGGTCGGTTGTCTGGTTCCAAAACCCTGTAACTGGTCGGTTGTCTGATTCTAAAACCCTGTAACTGGTCGGTTTCCAAAACCCTGTAACTGGTCGGTTGTCTGTTTCCAAAACCCTGTAACTGGTCGGTTGTCTGATTCCAAAACCCTGTAACTGGTCGGTTGTCTGATTCCAAAACCCTGTAACTGGTCGGTTGTCTGATTCCAAAACCCTGTAACTGGTCTGTTGTCTGTTTCCAAAACCCTGTAACTGGTCGGTTGTCTGGTTCCAAAACCCTGTAACTGGTCTGTTGTCTGATTCCAAAACCCTGTAACTGGTCGGTTGTCTGTTTCCAAAACCCTGTAACTGGTCGGTTGTCTGATTCCAAAACCCTGTAACTGGTCGGTTTCCAAAACATGTAACTGGTCGGTTGTCTGGTTTCAAAACCCTGTAACTGGTTGGTTGTCTGATTCCAAAACCCTGTAACTGGTCTGTTTCCAAAACCCTGTAACTGGTCGGTTGTCTGATTCCAAAACCCTGTAACTGGTCGGTTTCCAAAACCCTGTAACTGGTCGGTTGTCTGGTTCCAAAACCCTGTAACTGGTCGGTTGTCTGTTTCCAAAACCCTGTAACTGGTCGGTTGTCTGTTTCCAAAACCCTGTAACTGGTAGGTTGTCTTTTTCCAAAACCCTGTAACTGGTCGGTTGTCTGTTTCCAAAACCCTGTAACTGGTCGGTTGTCTGTTTCCAAAACCGGTTGTCTGTCCAAACCCTGTAACTGGTCGGTTTCCAAAACCCTGTAACTGGTCGGTTGTCTGTTTCAAAACCCTGTAACTGGTCAGTTGTCTGATTCCAAAACCCTGTAACCCTGTAACTGGTCAGTTGTCTGTTTCCAAAACCCTGTAACTGGTCAGTTGTCTGATTCCAAAACCCTGTAACTGGTCGGTTGTCTGATTCCAAAACCCTGTAACTGGTCGGTTGTCTGTTTAACTGGTCAAAACCCTGTAACTGGTCTGTTGTCTGATTCCAAAACCCTGTTTCAAAACCCAAAACCCTGTAACTGGTCGGTTGTCTGTTTCAAAACCCTGTAACTGGTCAGTTGTCTGATTCCAAAACCCTGTAACTGGTCGGTTGTCTGTTTCCAAAACCCTGTAACTGGTCAGTTGTCTGATTCCAAAACCCTGTAACTGGTCGGTTGTCTGATTCCAAAACCCTGTAACTGGTCGGTTGTCTGTTTCCAAAACCCTGTAACTGGTCTGTTGTCTGTTTCCAAAACCCTGTAACTGGTCGGTTGTCTGGTTCCAAAACCCTGTAACTGGTCTGTTGTCTGATTCCAAAACCCTGTAACTGGTCGGTTGTCTGTTTCCAAAACCCTGTAACTGGTCGGTTGTCTGATTCCAAAACCCTGTAACTGGTCGGTTTCAAAAACCCTGTAACTGGTCGGTTGTCTGGTTCCAAAACCCTGTAACTGGTCGGTTGTCTGATTCCAAAACCCTGTAACCGGTCTGTTTCCAAAACCCTGTAACTGGTCGGTTGTCTGATTCCAAAACACTGTAACTGGTCGGTTTCCAGAACCCTGTAACTGGTCGGTTGTCTGGTTCCAAAACCCTGTAACTGGTCGGTTGTCTGATTCCAAAACCCTGTAACTGGTCGGTTTCCAAAACCCTGTAACTGGTCGGTTGTCTGATTCCAAAACCCTGTAACTGGTCGGTTGTCTGTTTCCAAAACCCTGTAACTGGTCGGTTGTCTGTTTCCAAAACCCTGTAACTGGTCGGTTTCCAAAACCCTGTAACTGGTCGGTTGTCTGTTTCCAAAACCCTGTAACTGGTCGGTTGTCGGTTTCCAAAACCCTGTACCTGGTCGGTTTCCAAAACCCTGTAACTGGTCGGTTTCCAAAACCCTGTAACTGGTCGGTTGTCTGTTTCCAAAACCCTGTAACTGGTCAGTTGTCTGATTCCAAAACCCTGTAACTGGTCAGTTGTCTGTTTCCAAAACCCTGTAACTGGTCAGTTGTCTGATTCCAAAACCCTGTAACTGGTCGGTTGTCTGATTCCAAAACCCTGTAACTGGTCGGTTGTCTGTTTCCAAAACCCTGTAACTGGTCTGTTGTCTGTTTCCAAAAACTGGTTAGTTGTCTGTTTCAAAACCCTGTAACTGGTTAGTTGTCTGTTTCCAAAACCCTGTAACTGGTGTCTGATTCCAAAACCCTGTCTGGTCGGTTTCCAAAACCCTGTAACTGGTCGGTTGTCTGGTTCCAAAACCCTGTTTCCAAAAACTGGTCGGTTGTCTGTTTCCAAAACCCTGTAACTGGTCGGTTGTCTGATTCCAAAACCCTGTAACTGGTCTGTAACTGGGTTGTCTGGTTCCAAAACCCTGTAACTGGTCTGTTGTCTGATTCCAAAACCCTGTAACTGGTCGGTTGTCTGTTTCCAAAACCCTGTAACTGGTCGGTTGTCTGTTTCCAAAACCCTGTAACTGGTCGGTTTCCAAAACCCTGTAACTGGTCGGTTGTCTGGTTTCAAAACCCTGTAACTGGTCGGTTGTCTGGTTCCAAAACCCTGTAACTGGTCGGTTGTCTCATTCCAAAACCCTGTAACTGGTCTGTTTCCAAAACCCTGTAACTGGTCGGTTGTCTGATTCCAAAACCCTGTAACTGGTCGGTTTCCAAAACCCTGTAACTGGTCGGTTGTCTGGTTCCAAAACCCTGTAACTGGTCGGTTGTCTGTTTCCAAAACCCTGTAACTGGTCGGTTGTCTGTTTCCAAAACCCTGTAACTGGTAGGTTGTCTTTTTCCTAAACCCTGTAACTGGTCGGTTGTCTGTTTCCAAAACCCTGTAACTGGTCGGTTGTCTGTTTCCAAAACCCTGTAACTGGTCGGTTTCCAAAACCCTGTAACTGGTCGGTTGTCTGTTTCCAAAACCCTGTAACTGGTCGGTTGTCGGTTTCCAAAACCCTGTACCTGGTCGGTTTCCAAAACCCTGTAACTGGTCGGTTTCCAAAACCCTGTAACTGGTCGGTTGTCTGTTTCAAAACCCTGCAACTGGTCAACAAAACCCTGTAACTGGTCAGTTGTCTGATTCCAAAACCCTGTAACTGGTCAGTTGTCTGTTTCCAAAACCCTGTAACTGGTGGTCTGTTTGTCTGTTGTCTGTTTCCAAAACCCTGTAACTGGTCAGTTGTCTGATTCCAAAACCCTGTAACTGGTCGGTTGTCTGTTTCCAAAACCCTGTAACTGGTCTGTTGTCTGTTTCCAAAACCCTGTAACTGGTCTGTTGTCTGTTTCCAAAACCCTGTAACTGGTCGGTTGTCTGGTTCCAAAACCCTGTAACTGGTCTGTTGTCTGATTCCAAAACCCTGTAACTGGTCGGTTGTCTGTTTCCAAAACCCTGTAACTGGTCGGTTGTCTGATTCCAAAACCCTGTAACTGGTCGGTTTCAAAAACCCTGTAACTGGTCTGTTGTCTGATTCCAAAACCCTGTAACTGGTCGGTTGTCTGTTTCCAAAACCCTGTAACTGGTCGGTTGTCTGATTCCAAAACCCTGTAACCGGTCTGTTTCCAAAACCCTGTAACTGGTCGGTTGTCTGATTCCAAAACCCTGTAACTGGTCGGTTTCCAGAACCCTGTAACTGGTCGGTTGTCTGATTCCAAAACCCTGTAACTGGTCTGTTGTCTGTTTCCAAAACCCTGTAACTGGTCTGTTGTCTGATTCCAAAACCCTGTAACTGGTCTGTTGTCTGTTTCCAAAACCCTGTAACTGGTCTGTTGTCTGTTTCCAAAACCCTGTAACTGGTCGGTTGTCTGGTTCCAAAACCCTGTAACTGGTCTGTTGTCTGATTCCAAAACCCTGTAACTGGTCGGTTGTCTGTTTCCAAAACCCTGTAACTGGTCGGTTTCCAAAACCCTGTAACTGGTCGGTTGTCTGTTTCCAAAACCCTGTAACTGGTCGGTTGTCGGTTTCCAAAACCCTGTACCTGGTCGGTTTCCAAAACCCTGTAACTGGTCGGTTTCCAAAACCCTGTAACTGGTCGGTTGTCTGTTTCCAAAACCCTGTAACTGGTCAGTTGTCTGATTCCAAAACCCTGTAACTGGTCAGTTGTCTGTTTCCAAAACCCTGTAACTGGTCAGTTGTCTGATTCCAAAACCCTGTAACTGGTCGGTTGTCTGATTCCAAAACCCTGTAACTGGTCGGTTGTCTGTTTCCAAAACCCTGTAACTGGTCTGTTGTCTGTTTCCAAAACCCTGTAACTGGTTAGTTGTCTGTTTCCAAAACCCTGTAACTGGTTGGTTGTCTGTTTCCAAAACCCTGTAACTGGTCTGTTGTCTGGTTCCAAAACCCTGTAACTGGTCGGTTGTCTGATTCCAAAACCCTGTAACTGGTCGGTTTCCAAAACCCTGTAACTGGTCGGTTGCCTGATTCCAAAACCCTGTAACTGGTCGGTTGTCTGTTTCCAAAACCCTGTAACTGGTCGGTTGTCTGTTTCCAAAACCCTGTAACTGGTCGGTTGTCTGTTTCCAAAACCCTGTAACTGGTTGGTTGTCTTTTTCCAAAACCCTGTAACTGGTCGGTTGTCTGTTTCCAAAACCCTGTAACTGGTCGGTTGTCTGTTTCCAAAACCCTGTAACTGGTCGGTTTCCAAAACCCTGTAACTGGTCGGTTGTCTGTTTCAAAACCCTGTAACTGGTCGGTTGTCGGTTTCAAAACCCTGTACCTGGTCGGTTTCAAAACCCTGTAACTGGTCGGTTTCAAAACCCTGTAACTGGTCGGTTGTCTGTTTCCAAAACCCTGTAACTGGTCAGTTGTCTGATTCCAAAACCCTGTAACTGGTCAGTTGTCTGTTTCCAAAACCCTGTAACTGGCCAGTTGTCTGATTCCAAAACCCTGTAACTGGTCGGTTGTCTGATTCCAAAACCCTGTAACTGGTCGGTTGTCTGATTCCAAAACCCTGTAACTGGTCGGTTGTCTGTTTCCAAAACCCTGTAACTGGTCTGTTGTCTGTTTCCAAAACCCTGTAACTGGTTAGTTGTCTGTTTCCAAAACCCTGTAACTGGTCTGTTGTCTGTTTCCAAAACCCTGTAACTGGTTGGTTGTCTGTTTCCAAAACCCTGTAACTGGTCTGTTGTCTTTTTCCAAAACCCTGTAACTGGTCGGTTGTCTGTTTCCAAAACCCTGTAACTGGTCGGTTGTCTGATTCCAAAACCCTGTAACTGGTCGGTTTCCAAAACCCTGTAACTGGTCGGTTTCCAAAACCCTGTAACTGGTCGGTTGTCTGATTCCAAAACCCTGTAACTGGTCGGTTGTCTGTTTCCAAAACCCTGTAACTGGTCGGTTGTCTGTTTCCAAAACCCTGTAACTGGTCGGTTGTCTTTTTCCAAAACCCTGTAACTGGTCGGTTGTCTGTTTCCAAAACCCTGTAACTGGTCGGTTGTCTGTTTCCAAAACGCTGTAACTGGTCGGTTTCCAAAACGCTGTAACTGGTCGGTTGTCTGTTTCCAAAACCCTGTAACTGGTCGGTTGTCGGTTTCCAAAACCCTGTACCTGGTCGGTTTCCAAAACCCTGTAACTGGTCGGTTTCCAAAACCCTGTAACTGGTCGGTTGTCTGTTTCAAAACCCTGTAACTGGTCAGTTGTCTGATTCCAAAACCCTGTAACTGGTCAGTTGTCTGTTTCCAAAACCCTGTAACTGGCCAGTTGTCTGATTCCAAAACCCTGTAACTGGTCGGTTGTCTGATTCCAAAACCCTGTAACTGGTCGGTTGTCTGATTCCAAAACCCTGTAACTGGTCGGTTGTCTGTTTCCAAAACCCTGTAACTGGTCTGTTGTCTGTTTCCAAAACCCTGTAACTGGTTAGTTGTCTGTTTCCAAAACCCTGTAACTGGTCTGTTGTCTGTTTCCAAAACCCTGTAACTGGTTGGTTGTCTGTTTCCAAAACCCTGTAACTGGTCTGTTGTCTTTTTCCAAAACCCTGTAACTGGTCGGTTGTCTGTTTCCAAAACCCTGTAACTGGTCGGTTGTCTGATTCCAAAACCCTGTAACTGGTCGGTTTCCAAAACCCTGTAACTGGTCGGTTTCCAAAACCCTGTAACTGGTCGGTTGTCTGATTCCAAAACCCTATAACTGGTCGGTTGTCTGTTTCCAAAACCCTGTAACTGGTCGGTTGTCTGTTTCCAAAACCCTGTAACTGGTCGGTTGTCTGTTTCCAAAACCCTGTAACTGGTCGGTTGTCTTTTTCCAAAACCCTGTAACTGGTCGGTTGTCTGTTTCAAAACCCTGTAACTGGTCGGTTGTCTGTTTCAAAACCCTGTAACTGGTCGGTTTCCAAAACCCTGTAACTGGTCGGTTGTCTGTTTCCAAAACCCTGTAACTGGTCGGTTGTCGGTTTCCAAAACCCTGTACCTGGTCGGTTTCCAAAACCCTGTAACTGGTCTGTTTCCAAAACCCTGTAACTGGTCAGTTGTCTGATTCCAAAACCCTGTAACTGGTCGGTTGTCTGATTCCAAAACCCTGTAACTGGTCGGTTGTCTGTTTCCAAAACCCTGTAACTGGTCTGTTGTCTGTTTCCAAAACCCTGTAACTGGTCGGTTGTCTGTTTCCAAAACCCTGTAACTGGTCAGTTGTCTGATTCCAAAACCCTGTAACTGGTCGGTTGTCTGTTTCCAAAACCCTGTAACTGGTCAGTTGTCTGATTCCAAAACCCTGTAACTGGTCGGTTGTCTGATTCCAAAACCCTGTAACTGGTCGGTTGTCTGTTTCCAAAACCCTGTAACTGGTCTGTTGTCTGTTTCCAAAACCCTGTAACTGGTCGGTTGTCTGGTTCCAAAACCCTGTAACTGGTCTGTTGTCTGATTCCAAAACCCTGTAACTGGTCGGTTGTCTGTTTCCAAAACCCTGTAACTGGTCGGTTGTCTGATTCCAAAACCCTGTAACTGGTCGGTTTCCAAAACCCTGTAACTGGTCGATTGTCTGGTTCCAAAACCCTGTAACTGGTCGGTTGTCTGGTTCCAAAACCCTGTAACTGGTCGGTTGTCTGATTCCAAAACCCTGTAACTGGTCTGTTTCCAAAACCCTGTAACTGGTCGGTTGTCTGATTCCAAAACCCTGTAACTGGTCGGTTTCCAGAACCCTGTAACTGGTCGGTTGTCTGGTTCCAAAACCCTGTAACTGGTCGGTTGTCTGATTCCAAAACCCTGTAACTGGTCGGTTTCCAAAACCCTGTAACTGGTCGGTTGTCTGATTCCAAAACCCTGTAACTGGTCTGTTGTCTGTTTCCAAAACCCTGTAACTGGTTGGTTGTCTGTTTCCAAAACCCTGTAACTGGTCTGTTGTCTTTTTCCAAAACCCTGTAACTGGTCGGTTGTCTGTTTCCAAAACCCTGTAACTGGTCAGTTGTCTGATTCCAAAACCCTGTAACTGGTCAGTTGTCTGTTTCCAAAACCCTGTAACTGGTCAGTTGTCTGATTCCAAAACCCTGTAACTGGTCGGTTGTCTGATTCCAAAACCCTGTAACTGGTCGGTTGTCTGTTTCCAAAACCCTGTAACTGGTCTGTTGTCTGTTTCCAAAACCCTGTAACTGGTTAGTTGTCTGTTTCCAAAACCCTGTAACTGGTTGGTTGTCTGTTTCCAAAACCCTGTAACTGGTCTGTTGTCTGGTTCCAAAACCCTGTAACTGGTCGGTTGTCTGATTCCAAAACCATGTAACTGGTCGGTTTCCAAAACCCTGTAACTGGTCGGTTGTCTGATTCCAAAACCCTGTAACTGGTCGGTTGTCTGTTTCCAAAACCCTGTAACTGGTCGGTTGTCTGTTTCAAAACCCTGTAACTGGTCGGTTGTCTGTTTCCAAAACCCTGTAACTGGTCGGTTGTCTGTTTCCAAAACCCTGTAACTGGTCGGTTGTCTTTTTCCAAAACCCTGTAACTGGTCGGTTGTCTGTTTCCAAAACCCTGTAACTGGTCGGTTGTCTGTTTCCAAAACCCTGTAACTGGTCGGTTTCCAAAACCCTGTAACTGGTCGGTTGTCTGTTTCCAAAACCCTGTAACTGGTCGGTTGTCGGTTTCCAAAACCCTGTACCTGGTCGGTTTCCAAAACCCTGTAACTGGTCGGTTTCCAAAACCCTGTAACTGGTCGGTTGTCTGTTTCCAAAACCCTGTAACTGGTCAGTTGTCTGATTCCAAAACCCTGTAACTGGTCAGTTGTCTGTTTCCAAAACCCTGTAACTGGCCAGTTGTCTGATTCCAAAACCCTGTAACTGGTCGGTTGTCTGATTCCAAAACCCTGTAACTGGTCGGTTGTCTGTTTCCAAAACCCTGTAACTGGTCTGTTGTCTGTTTCCAAAACCCTGTAACTGGTTAGTTGTCTGTTTCCAAAACCCTGTAACTGGTCTGTTGTCTGTTTCCAAAACCCTGTAACTGGTTGGTTGTCTGTTTCCAAAACCCTGTAACTGGTCTGTTGTCTTTTTCCAAAACCCTGTAACTGGTCGGTTGTCTGTTTCCAAAACCCTGTAACTGGTCAGTTGTCTGATTCCAAAACCCTGTAACTGGTCGGTTGTCTGGTTCCAAAACCCTGTAACTGGTCGGTTGTCTGTTTCCAAAACCCTGTAACTGGTCGGTTTCCAAAACCCTGTAACTGGTCGGTTGTCTGTTTCCAAAACCCTGTAACTGGTCGGTTGTCGGTTTCCAAAACCCTGTACCTGGTCGGTTTCCAAAACCCTGTAACTGGTCGGTTTCCAAAACCCTGTAACTGGTCGGTTGTCTGTTTCCAAAACCCTGTAACTGGCCAGTTGTCTGATTCCAAAACCCTGTAACTGGTCAGTTGTCTGATTCCAAAACCCTGTAACTGGTCAGTTGTCTGTTTCCAAAACCCTGTAACTGGCCAGTTGTCTGATTCCAAAACCCTGTAACTGGTCGGTTGTCTGATTCCAAAACCCTGTAACTGGTCGGTTGTCTGTTTCCAAAACCCTGTAACTGGTCTGTTGTCTGTTTCCAAAACCCTGTAACTGGTTAGTTGTCTGTTTCCAAAACCCTGTAACTGGTCTGTTGTCTGTTTCCAAAACCCTGTAACTGGTCGGTTGTCTGTTTCCAAAACCCTGTAACTGGTCTGTTGTCTGTTTCCAAAACCCTGTAACTGGTTGGTTGTCTGTTTCAAAACCCTGTAACTGGTCAGTTGTCTTTTCCAAAACCCTGTAACTGGTCGGTTGTCTGTTTCCAAAACCCTGTAACTGGTCAGTTGTCTGATTCCAAAACCCTGTAACTGGTCAGTTGTCTGTTTCCAAAACCCTGTAACTGGTCGGTTTCCAAAACCCTGTAACTGGTCGGTTGTCTGGTTCCAAAACCTTGTAACTGGTCGGTTGTCTGGTTTCAAAACCCTGTAACTGGTCGGTTGTCTGATTCCAAAACCCTGTAACTGGTCGGTTTCCAAAACCCTGTAACTGGTCGGTTTCCAAAACCCTGTAACTGGTCGGTTGTCTGATTCCAAAACCCTGTAACTGGTCGGTTGTCTGTTTCCAAAACCCTGTAACTGGTCGGTTGTCTGTTTCCAAAACCCTGTAACTGGTCGGTTGTCTGTTTCCAAAATCCTGTAACTGGTCGGTTGTCTGTTTCCAAAACCCTGTAACTGGTCGGTTGTCTGTTTCCAAAACCCTGTAACTGGTCGGTTTCCAAAACCGTGTAACTGGTCGGTTGTCTGTTTCCAAAACCCTGTAACTGGTCGGTTGTCGGTTTCCAAAACCCTGTACCTGGTCGGTTTCCAAAACCCTGTAACTGGTCGGTTTCCAAACCCTGTAACTGGTCTGTTGTCTGGTTCCCAAAACCCTGTAACTGGTCGGTTGTCTGGTTCCCAAAACCCTGTAACTGGTCGGTTGTCTGGTTCCCAAAACCCTGTAACTGGTCGGTTTCCAAAACCCTGTAACTGGTCTGTTGTCTGGTTCCCAAAACCCTGTAACTGGTCGGTTGTCTGTTTCCAAAACCCTGTAACTGGTCGGTTTCCAAAACCCTGTAACTGGTCGGTTTCCAAAACCCTGTAACTGGTCGGTTGTCTGTTTCCAAAACCCTGTAACTGGTCGGTTGTCTGTTTCCAAAACCCTGTAACTGGTCTGTTGTCTGGTTCCAAAACCCTGTAACTGGTCGGTTGTCTGGTTCCAAAACCCTGTAACTGGTCAGTTGTCTGATTCCAAAACCCTGTAACTGGTGGGTTGTCTGGTTCCCAAACCCTGTAACTGGTCTGTTGTCTGGTTCCCAAAACCCTGTAACTGGTCTGTTGTCTGGTTCCAAAACCCTGTAACTGGTCGGTTGTCTGGTTTCAAAACCCTGTAACTGGTCGGTTGTCTGGTTTCAAAACCCTGTAACTGGTCGGTTTCCAAAACCCTGTAACTGGTCGGTTTCCAAAACCCTGTAACTGGTCGGTTGTCTGTTTCCAAAACCCTGTAACTGGTCGGTTGTCTGTTTCCAAAACGCTGTAACTGGTCGGTTTCCAAAACCCTGTAACTGGTCGGTTGTCTGTTTCCAAAACCCTGTAACTGGTCGGTTGTCGGTTTCCAAAACCCTGTACCTGGTCGGTTTCCAAAACCCTGTAACTGGTCGGTTTCCAAAACCCTGTAACTGGTCGGTTGTCTGTTTCAGAAACCCTGTAACTGGTCAGTTGTCTGATTCCAAAACCCTGTAACTGGTCAGTTGTCTGTTTCCAAAACCCTGTAACTGGCCAGTTGTCTGATTCCAAAACCCTGTAACTGGTCGGTTGTCTGATTCCAAAACCCTGTAACTGGTCGGTTGTCTGATTCCAAAACCCTGTAACTGGTCGGTTGTCTGTTTCCAAAACCCTGTAACTGGTCTGTTGTCTGTTTCCAAAACCCTGTAACTGGTTAGTTGTCTGTTTCCAAAACCCTGTAACTGGTCTGTTGTCTGTTTCCAAAACCCTGTAACTGGTTGGTTGTCTGTTTCCAAAACCCTGTAACTGGTCTGTTGTCTTTTTCCAAAACCCTGTAACTGGTCGGTTGTCTGTTTCCAAAACCCTGTAACTGGTCGGTTGTCTGATTCCAAAACCCTGTAACTGGTCGGTTTCCAAAACCCTGTAACTGGTCGGTTTCCAAAACCCTGTAACTGGTCGGTTGTCTGATTCCAAAACCCTATAACTGGTCGGTTGTCTGTTTCCAAAACCCTGTAACTGGTCGGTTGTCTGTTTCCAAAACCCTGTAACTGGTCGGTTGTCTGTTTCCAAAACCCTGTAACTGGTCGGTTGTCTTTTTCCAAAACCCTGTAACTGGTCGGTTGTCTGTTTCCAAAACCCTGTAACTGGTCGGTTGTCTGTTTCCAAAACCCTGTAACTGGTCGGTTTCCAAAACCCTGTAACTGGTCTGTTTCCAAAACCCTGTAACTGGTCAGTTGTCTGATTCCAAAACCCTGTAACTGGTCGGTTGTCTGTTTCCAAAACCCTGTAACTGGTCAGTTGTCTGATTCCAAAACCCTGTAACTGGTCGGTTGTCTGTTTCCAAAACCCTGTAACTGGTCAGTTGTCTGATTCCAAAACCCTGTAACTGGTCGGTTGTCTGATTCCAAAACCCTGTAACTGGTCGGTTGTCTGTTTCCAAAACCCTGTAACTGGTCTGTTGTCTGTTTCCAAAACCCTGTAACTGGTCGGTTGTCTGGTTCCAAAACCCTGTAACTGGTCTGTTGTCTGATTCCAAAACCCTGTAACTGGTCGGTTGTCTGTTTCCAAAACCCTGTAACTGGTCGGTTGTCTGATTCCAAAACCCTGTAACTGGTCGGTTTCCAAAACCCTGTAACTGGTCGATTGTCTGGTTCCAAAACCCTGTAACTGGTCGGTTGTCTGGTTCCAAAACCCTGTAACTGGTCGGTTGTCTGATTCCAAAACCCTGTAACTGGTCTGTTTCCAAAACCCTGTAACTGGTCGGTTGTCTGATTCCAAAACCCTGTAACTGGTCGGTTTCCAGAACCCTGTAACTTGTCGGTTGTCTGGTTCCAAAACCCTGTAACTGGTCGGTTGTCTGATTCCAAAACCCTGTAACTGGTCGGTTTCCAAAACCCTGTAACTGGTCGGTTGTCTGATTCCAGAACCCTGTAACTGGTCGGTTGTCTGTTTCCAAAACCCTGTAACTGGTCGGTTGTCTGTTTCCAAAACCCTGTAACTGGTCGGTTGTCTTTTTCCAAAACCCTGTAACTGGTCGGTTGTCTGTTTCCAAAACCCTGTAACTGGTCGGTTGTCTGTTTCCAAAACCCTGTAACTGGTCGGTTTCCAAAACCCTGTAACTGGTCGGTTGTCTGTTTCCAAAACCCTGTAACTGGTCGGTTGTCGGTTTCCAAAACCCTGTACCTGGTCGGTTTCCAAAACCCTGTAACTGGTCGGTTTCCAAAACCCTGTAACTGGTCGGTTGTCTGTTTCCAAACCCTGTAACTGGTCAGTTGTCTGATTCCAAAACCCTGTAACTGGTCAGTTGTCTGTTTCCAAAACCCTGTAACTGGTCAGTTGTCTGATTCCAAAACCCTGTAACTGGTCGGTTGTCTGATTCCAAAACCCTGTAACTGGTCGGTTGTCTGTTTCCAAAACCCTGTAACTGGTCTGTTGTCTGTTTCCAAAACCCTGTAACTGGTTAGTTGTCTGTTTCCAAAACCCTGTAACTGGTTGGTTGTCTGTTTCCAAAACCCTGTAACTGGTCTGTTGTCTGGTTCCAAAACCCTGTAACTGGTCGGTTGTCTGATTCCAAAACCATGTAACTGGTCGGTTTCCAAAACCCTGTAACTGGTCGGTTGTCTGATTCCAAAACCCTGTAACTGGTCGGTTGTCTGTTTCCAAAACCCTGTAACTGGTCGGTTGTCTGTTTCCAAAACCCTGTAACTGGTCGGTTGTCTGTTTCCAAAACCCTGTAACTGGTCGGTTGTCTGTTTCCAAAACCCTGTAACTGGTCGGTTGTCTTTTTCCAAAACCCTGTAACTGGTCGGTTGTCTGTTTCCAAAACCCTGTAACTGGTCGGTTGTCTGTTTCAAAACCCTGTAACTGGTCGGTTTCAAAACCCTGTAACTGGTCGGTTGTCTGTTTCCAAAACCCTGTAACTGGTCGGTTGTCGGTTTCAAAACCCTGTACCTGGTCGGTTTCCAAAACCCTGTAACTGGTCGGTTTCCAAAACCCTGTAACTGGTCGGTTGTCTGTTTCCAAAACCCTGTAACTGGTCAGTTGTCTGATTCCAAAACCCTGTAACTGGTCAGTTGTCTGTTTCCAAAACCCTGTAACTGGCCAGTTGTCTGATTCCAAAACCCTGTAACTGGTCGGTTGTCTGATTCCAAAACCCTGTAACTGGTCGGTTGTCTGTTTCCAAAACCCTGTAACTGGTCTGTTGTCTGTTTCCAAAACCCTGTAACTGGTTAGTTGTCTGTTTCCAAAACCCTGTAACTGGTCTGTTGTCTGTTTCCAAAACCCTGTAACTGGTTGGTTGTCTGTTTCCAAAACCCTGTAACTGGTCTGTTGTCTTTTTCCAAAACCCTGTAACTGGTCGGTTGTCTGTTTCCAAAACCCTGTAACTGGTCAGTTGTCTGATTCCAAAACCCTGTAACTGGTCGGTTGTCTGGTTCCAAAACCCTGTAACTGGTCGGTTGTCTGTTTCCAAAACCCTGTAACTGGTCGGTTTCCAAAACCCTGTAACTGGTCGGTTGTCTGTTTCCAAAACCCTGTAACTGGTCGGTTGTCGGTTTCCAAAACCCTGTACCTGGTCGGTTTCCAAAACGCTGTAACTGGTCGGTTTCCAAAACCCTGTAACTGGTCGGTTGTCTGTTTCCAAAACCCTGTAACTGGCCAGTTGTCTGATTCCAAAACCCTGTAACTGGTCAGTTGTCTGATTCCAAAACCCTGTAACTGGTCAGTTGTCTGTTTCCAAAACCCTGTAACTGGCCAGTTGTCTGATTCCAAAACCCTGTAACTGGTCGGTTGTCTGATTCCAAAACCCTGTAACTGGTCGGTTGTCTGTTTCCAAAACCCTGTAACTGGTCTGTTGTCTGTTTCCAAAACCCTGTAACTGGTTAGTTGTCTGTTTCCAAAACCCTGTAACTGGTTGGTTGTCTGTTTCCAAAACCCTGTAACTGGTCTGTTGTCTGGTTCCAAAACCCTGTAACTGGTCGGTTGTCTGATTCCAAAACCATGTAACTGGTCGGTTTCCAAAACCCTGTAACTGGTCGGTTGTCTGATTCCAAAACCCTGTAACTGGTCGGTTGTCTGTTTCCAAAACCCTGTAACTGGTCGGTTGTCTGTTTCCAAAACCCTGTAACTGGTCGGTTGTCTGTTTCCAAAACCCTGTAACTGGTCGGTTGTCTGTTTCCAAAACCCTGTAACTGGTCGGTTGTCTTTTTCCAAAACCCTGTAACTGGTCGGTTGTCTGTTTCCAAAACCCTGTAACTGGTCGGTTGTCTGTTTCCAAAACCCTGTAACTGGTCGGTTTCCAAAACCCTGTAACTGGTCGGTTGTCTGTTTCCAAAACCCTGTAACTGGTCGGTTGTCGGTTTCCAAAACCCTGTACCTGGTCGGTTTCCAAAACCCTGTAACTGGTCGGTTTCCAAAACCCTGTAACTGGTCGGTTGTCTGTTTCCAAAACCCTGTAACTGGTCAGTTGTCTGATTCCAAAACCCTGTAACTGGTCAGTTGTCTGTTTCCAAAACCCTGTAACTGGCCAGTTGTCTGATTCCAAAACCCTGTAACTGGTCGGTTGTCTGATTCCAAAACCCTGTAACTGGTCGGTTGTCTGTTTCCAAAACCCTGTAACTGGTCTGTTGTCTGTTTCCAAAACCCTGTAACTGGTTAGTTGTCTGTTTCCAAAACCCTGTAACTGGTCTGTTGTCTGTTTCAAAACCCTGTAACTGGTTGGTTGTCTGTTTCCAAAACCCTGTAACTGGTCTGTTGTCTTTTCCAAAACCCTGTAACTGGTCGGTTGTCTGTTTCAAAACCCTGTAACTGGTCAGTTGTCTGATTCCAAAACCCTGTAACTGGTCGGTTGTCTGGTTCCAAAACCCTGTAACTGGTCGGTTGTCTGTTTCCAAAACCCTGTAACTGGTCGGTTTCCAAAACCCTGTAACTGGTCGGTTGTCTGTTTCCAAAACCCTGTAACTGGTCGGTTGTCGGTTTCCAAAACCCTGTACCTGGTCGGTTTCCAAAACCCTGTAACTGGTCGGTTTCCAAAACCCTGTAACTGGTCGGTTGTCTGTTTCCAAAACCCTGTAACTGGCCAGTTGTCTGATTCCAAAACCCTGTAACTGGTCAGTTGTCTGATTCCAAAACCCTGTAACTGGTCAGTTGTCTGTTTCCAAAACCCTGTAACTGGCCAGTTGTCTGATTCCAAAACCCTGTAACTGGTCGGTTGTCTGATTCCAAAACCCTGTAACTGGTCGGTTGTCTGTTTCCAAAACCCTGTAACTGGTCTGTTGTCTGTTTCCAAAACCCTGTAACTGGTTAGTTGTCTGTTTCCAAAACCCTGTAACTGGTCTGTTGTCTGTTTCCAAAACCCTGTAACTGGTTGGTTGTCTGTTTCCAAAACCCTGTAACTGGTCTGTTGTCTTTTTCCAAAACCCTGTAACTGGTCGGTTGTCTGTTTCCAAAACCCTGTAACTGGTCAGTTGTCTGATTCCAAAACCCTGTAACTGGTTGGTTGTCTGGTTCCAAAACCCTGTAACTGGTCTGTTGTCTGATTCCAAAACCCTGTAACTGGTCGGTTGTCTGATTCCAAAACCCTGTAACTGGTCGGTTTCCAAAACCCTGTAACTGGTCGGTTGTCTGGTTCCAAAACCCTGTAACTGGTCGGTTGTCTGGTTCCAAAACCCTGTAACTGGTCGGTTGTCTGATTCCAAAACCCTGTAACTGGTCGGTTTCCAAAACCCTGTAACTGGTCGGTTTCCAAAACCCTGTAACTGGTCGGTTGTCTGATTCCAAAACCCTGTTACTGGTCGGTTGTCTGTTTCCAAAACCCTGTAACTGGTCGGTTGTCTGTTTCCAAAACCCTGTAACTGGTCGGTTGTCTGTTTCCAAAACCCTGTAACTGGTCGGTTGTCTGTTTCCAAAACCCTGTAACTGGTCGGTTGTCTGTTTCCAAAACCCTGTAACTGGTCGGTTTCCAAAACCGTGTAACTGGTCGGTTGTCTGTTTCCAAAACCCTGTAACTGGTCGGTTGTCGGTTTCCAAAACCCTGTACCTGGTCGGTTTCCAAAACCCTGTAACTGGTCTGTTTCCAAAACCCTGTAACTGGTCTGTTGTCTGGTTCCCAAAACCCTGTAACTGGTCGGTTGTCTGGTTCCCAAAACCCTGTAACTGGTCGGTTGTCTGGTTCCCAAAACCCTGTAACTGGTCGGTTTCCAAAACCCTGTAACTGGTCTGTTGTCTGGTTCCCAAAACCCTGTAACTGGTCGGTTGTCTGTTTCCAAAACCCTGTAACTGGTCGGTTTCCAAAACCCTGTAACTGGTCGGTTTCCAAAACCCTGTAACTGGTCGGTTGTCTGTTTCCAAAACCCTGTAACTGGTCGGTTGTCTGTTTCCAAAACCCTGTAACTGGTCGGTTGTCTGGTTCCCAAACCCTGTAACTGGTCTGTTGTCTGGTTCCCAAAACCCTGTAACTGGTCTGTTGTCTGGTTCCAAAACCCTGTAACTGGTCGGTTGTCTGGTTTCAAAACCCTGTAACTGGTCGGTTGTCTGGTTTCAAAACCCTGTAACTGGTCGGTTTCCAAAACCCTGTAACTGGTCGGTTTCCAAAACCCTGTAACTGGTCGGTTGTCTGTTTCCAAAACCCTGTAACTGGTCGGTTGTCTGTTTCCAAAACCCTGTAACTGGTCTGTTGTCTGGTTCCAAAACCCTGTAACTGGTCGGTTGTCTGGTTCCAAAACCCTGTAACTGGTCAGTTGTCTGATTCCAAAACCCTGTAACTGGTCGGTTGTCTGATTCCAAAACCCTGTAACTGGTCGGTTGTCTGGTTCCAAAACCGTGTAACTGGTCGGTTGTCTGGTTCCCAAACCCTGTAACTGGTCTGTTGTCTGGTTCCCAAAACCCTGTAACTGGTCTGTTGTCTGGTTCCAAAACCCTGTAACTGGTTGGTTGTCTGGTTCCCAAACCCTGTAACTGGTCGGTTGTCTGGTTCCAAAACCCTGTAACTGGTCGGTTTCCAAAACCCTGTAACTGGTCGGTTTCCAAAAACCTGTAACTGGTCGGTTGTCTGTTTCCAAAACCCTGTAACTGGTCGGTTGTCTGGTTCCAAAACCCTGTAACTGGTGGGTTGTCTGGTTCCAAAACCCTGTAACTGGTTGGTTGTCTGGTTCCCAAACCCTGTAACTGGTCGGTTGTCTCGTTCCAAAACCCTGTAACTGGTCGGTTGTCTGGTTCCCAAACCCTGTAACTGGTCTGTTGTCTTTTTCCAAAACCCTGTAACTGGTCGGTTGTCTGTTTCCAAAACCCTGTAACTGGTCTGTTGTCTGGTTTCAAATCAAGAAATTAGTAGCTTACTACTTGGTGTTATTAGTACAAAAAACTCTGTAGACCTGACTGACACAGTGAAGAACGAATGAGGCCAGATTTGAATCATGTTCAATGTGCTACATTGAGGGAATGGAGTGTGTTCAGTGTGAGCATTATGTTACAACGTCAGCAGAATAGCAACCAACTCTATAAGGCCATAAGCAAACAGGAAAATGATCACCCAGAAGAGGCACTCCTAGTGGCCGGGAACTTTAATGCAGGCAAACTAAATACGTTTTACCACATTTTTACCAGAATGTCACATGTGCAACCAGAGAAAAAAATTATCCTAGACCACCTTTACTCCACACACAGAGATGCGTACAAAGCTCTCCCCGACCTCCATTTGGCAAATCTGACCATTATTCTATCCTCCTGATTCCTGCTTACAAGCAAAAACTAAAGCAGGAAGTACCAGTGACTCGCTCAATACGGAAGTGGTCAGATGACGCGGATGCTACACTACAGAACTTTTTGCTAGCACAGACTGGAATATGTTCATCCAATGGCATATTCATCCAATGGCATTAAGGACTACACCACCTCAGTCATCAGCTTCATCAATAAGTGCATCGACGACGTCGTCCCCACAGTGACTGTACGTACATATCCCAACCAGAAGCCATGGATTACAGGCAACATCCGGATCAAGCTAAAGGCTAGAGCTGCCCCTTTCAAGGAGTGGGAGACTAATCCGGACGATTATAAGAAATCCCGCTATGCCCTCAGACAAACCATCAAACAAGCAAAGCATCAATCCAGGATTAGGGTTGAATCCTACCACACCGGCTCTGAAGCTCGTCAGATGTGGCAGGGCTTGAAAACTATTACGGACTACTAAAGGAATCCCAGACGTGAGCTGCCCAGTGAAGCGAGCCTACCAGCCGGGCTAAATGCCTTTTTGCTCGCTTCGAGGCAAGCAACACTGAAGCATGCACGAGAGCACCAGCTGTTCTAGATGACTGTGTGATAACTCTCTCGGTAGCTGATGTGAACAAAACCTTTAAACAGGTCAACATTCACAAAGCCGATGGGCCTGTCGGATTACCAGGACGTGTACTCAAAGCATGCGCAGACCAACTGGCAAGTGTCTTCACTGACATTTTCAAACTCTCCCTAACCGAGTCTGTAATACCTACATGTTTCAAGCAGACCACCATAGTCCCTGTGCCCAAGGAAGCAAAGGTAACATGCCTTAATGATTGCCGCCCAGTGGCACTCACGTCGGTAGCCATGAAGTGCTTTGAAAGGCTGGTGATGGCTCACATCAACAGCATCCTCCTGGACACCGTAGACCCACTCCAATTCACATATCGCCCCAACAGATCCACAGATCCACAGGCACCAACAAACTATCAATGAACTAGCATTCTCAATCGCACTCCACGCTGCCATTTATCACCTGGACAAAAGGAACACTGTGAGAATGCTGTTCATTGACTACAGATCAGCATTCAACACCATAGTGCCCATGAACGTCATCACTAAGCTAAGGACTCTGGGATTGAACATATCCCTCTGCAACTGGATCCTGGACTTCCTGACGGGCCGCCCCCAGGTGGAAAGAGTAGGCAACAACATGTCTGCCACGCTGATCCTTAAAACTGGGGCCTCTCAGGGGTGTGTACTTAGTCCCCTCCTGTATTCCCTGTTCACCCACGACTGTGTGGCCAAACACGACTCCAACAACATCATTAAGTTTGCTGATGACACAACAGTGGTAAGCCTGATCACCGACAACGATGAGACAGCCTATAGGGAGGAGGTCAGAGAATTGGCAGTGTGGTGCCAAGACAACAACCTCTCCCTCAATGTGAGCAAAACAAAGGAGCTGATCATGGACTACAGGAAAAGGCGGGCCGAACAGGCCCCCATTAACATCGATGTGGCTGCAGTAGAGCTGGTCGAGAGCTTCAAGTTCCTTGGTGTCCACATGGTCCAAACATGAAGAGGGCACGACAAAACCTTTTCCTCCTCAGGAGACTGAAAAGGTTTGGCATAGGTCCTCAGATCCTTCAAAGGTTCTACAGCTGCACCATCGAGAGCATCCTGACTGGTTGCATCACCGCCTGGTATGGCAACTGCTCGGCATCTGACCATAAGGCGCTACAGAGGGTAGTGCGTACGGCCCAGTACATCACTGGGGCCAAGCTTCCTGCCATCCAGGATCTGTATAATAGGCAGTGTCAGAGGAAAGCCCATAAAATTGTCCAGTCACCCAAGTTATACTGTAGACTGTTTTCTCTGATACAGCACGGCAAGCTGTCTAGGACCAAAAGGCTCCTCAACAGCTTCTACCCCCAAGCCATTAGACTGCTGAAAGATTAATAAAATTGCCACCGGACAATTTACATTGACCCTCCCCCTTTACTACACTGCTGCTACTTGCTGTTATCTATTCGTAGTCACTTCGCCCCCACCTATATATACAGATTACCTCAACTAACCTGTACTCCTGCACACTGACTCGGTACCGGTGCTCCTGTATATATCCTCCACACTGACTCTGTACCGGTGCCCCTGTATAAAGCCTCGTTATTGTTATTGTGTTACTTTTTATTATTACTTTTTATTTTAGTCTACTTGATAAATAATTTCTTAACTCTTCTTGAACTGCACTGTTGGTTAAGGGCTTGTAAGTAAGTATTTCACGGTAAAGTCTACACTTGTTGTATTCGGCGCATGATAAGTAAAGTTTGATTTGATTTGATACAGAGCGGTAGGGGAATCTATTCCCAGTTACTATACAATATCAGTGCCAACTTCAACTAATCCATCTAACTCAACCACACTGTCACTGAGAAGAGTACTTTACCCCAGGTTTCACTGTTTACACACCATATCAACCACAGGGTGTCACTGAGAACAGTACTTTACCCCAGGTTTCACTGTTTACACACCATATCAACCACAGGGTGTCACTGAGAACAGTACTTTACCCCAGGTTTCACTGTTTACACACCATATCAACCACAGGGTGTCACTGAGAACAGTACTTTACCCCAGGTTCCACTGTTTACACACCATATCAACCACAGGGTGTCACTGAGAACAGTACTTTACCCCAGGTTTCACTGTTTACACACCATATCAACCACAGGGTGTCACTGAGAACAGTACTTTACCCCAGGTTTCACTGTTTACACACCATATCAACCACAGGGTGTCACTGAGAACAGTACTTTACCCCAGGTTTCACTGTTTACACACCATATCAACCACAGGGTGTCACTGAGAACAGTACTTTACCCCAGGTTTCACTGTTTACACACCATATCAACCACAGGGTGTCACTGAGAACAGTACTTTACCCCAGGTTTCACTGTTTACACACCATATCAACCACAGGGTGTCACTGAGAACAGTACTTTACCCCAGGTTCCACTGTTTACACACCATATCAACCACAGGGTGTCACTGAGAACAGTACTTTACCCCAGGTTTCACTGTTTACACACCATATCAACCACAGGGTGTCACTGAGAACAGTACTTTACCCCAGGTTTCACTGTTTACACACCATATCAACCACAGGGTGTCACTGAGAACAGTACTTTACCCCAGGTTTCACTGTTTACACACCATATCAACCACAGGGTGTCACTGAGAACAGTACTTTACCCCAGGTTTCACTGTTTACACACCATATCAACCACAGGGTGTCACTGAGAACAGTACTTTACCCCAGGTTTCACTGTTTACACACCATATCAACCACAGGGTGTCACTGAGAACAGTACTTTACCCCAGGTTTCACTGTTTACACACCATATCAACCACAGGGTGTCACTGAGAACAGTACTTTACCCCAGGTTTCACTGTTTACACACCATATCAACCACAGGGTGTCACTGAGAACAGTACTTTACCCCCAGGTTTCACTGTTTACACACCATATCAACCACAGGGTGTCACTGAGAACAGTACTTTACCCCAGGTTTCACTGTTTACACACCATATCAACCACAGGGTGTCACTGAGAACAGTACTTTACCCCAGGTTTCACTGTTTACACACCATATCAACCACAGGGTGTCACTGAGAACAGTACTTTACCCCAGGTTTCACTGTTTACACACCATATCAACCACAGGGTGTCACTGAGAACAGTACTTTACCCCAGGTTTCACTGTTTTACACACCATATCAACACAGGGTGTTACCCCAGGTTTCACTGTTTACACACCATATCAACCACAGGGTGTCACTGAGAACAGTACTTTACCCCAGGTTTCACTGTTTACACACCATATCAACCACAGGGTGTCACTGAGAACAGTACTTTACCCCAGGTTTCACTGTTTACACACCATATCAACCACAGGGTGTCACTGAGAACAGTACTTTACCCCAGGTTTCACTGTTTACACACCATATCAACCACAGGGTGTCACTGAGAACAGTACTTTACCCCAGGTTTCACTGTTTACACACCATATCAACCACAGGGTGTCACTGAGAACAGTACTTTACCCCAGGTTTCACTGTTTACACACCATATCAACCACAGGGTGTCACTGAGAACAGTACTTTACCCCAGGTTTCACTGTTTACACACCATATCAACCACAGGGTGTCACTGAGAACAGTACTTTACCCCAGGTTTCACTGTTTACACACCATATCAACCACAGGGTGTCACTGAGAACAGTACTTTACCCCAGGTTTCACTGTTTACACACCATATCAACCACAGGGTGTCACTGAGAACAGTACTTTACCCCAGGTTTCACTGTTTACACACCATATCAACCACAGGGTGTCACTGAGAACAGTACTTTACCCCAGGTTTCACTGTTTACACACCATATCAACCACAGGGTGTCACTGAGAACAGTACTTTACCCCAGGTTTCACTGTTTACACACCATATCAACCACAGGGTGTCACTGAGAACAGTACTTTACCCCAGGTTTCACTGTTTACACACCATATCAACCACAGGGTGTCACTGAGAACAGTACTTTACCCCAGGTTTCACTGTTTACACACCATATCAACCACAGGGTGTCACTGAGAACAGTACTTTACCCCAGGTTTCACTGTTTACACACCATATCAACCACAGGGTGTCACTGAGAACAGTACTTTACCCCAGGTTTCACTGTTTACACACCATATCAACCACAGGGTGTCACTGAGAACAGTACTTTACCCCAGGTTTCACTGTTTACCACCATATCAACCACTGTTTACACACCATATCAACCATATCAGGGTGTCACTGAGAACAGTACTTTACCCCAGGTTTCACTGTTTACACACCATATCAACCACAGGGTGTCACTGAGAACAGTACTTTACCCCAGGTTTCACTGTTTACACACCATATCAACCACAGGGTGTCACTGAGAACAGTACTTTACCCCAGGTTTCACTGTTTACACACCATATCAACCACAGGGTGTCACTGAGAACAGTACTTTACCCCAGGTTTCACTGTTTACACACCATATCAACCACAGGGTGTCACTGAGAACAGTACTTTACCCCAGGTTTCACTGTTTACACACCATATCAACCACAGGGTGTCACTGAGAACAGTACTTTACCCCAGGTTTCACTGTTTACACACCATATCAACCACAGGGTGTCACTGAGAACAGTACTTTACCCCAGGTTTCACTGTTTACACACCATATCAACCACAGGGTGTCACTGAGAACAGTACTTTACCCCAGGTTTCACTGTTTCACACACCATATCAACCACAGGGTGTCACTGAGAACAGTACTTTACCCCAGGTTTCACTGTTTACACACCATATCAACCACAGGGTGTCACTGAGAACAGTACTTTACCCCAGGTTTCACTGTTTACACACCATATCAACCACAGGGTGTCACTGAGAACAGTACTTTACCCCAGGTTTCACTGTTTACACACCATATCAACCACAGGGTGTCACTGAGAACAGTACTTTACCCCAGGTTTCACTGTTTACACACCATATCAACCACAGGGTGTCACTGAGAACAGTACTTTACCCCAGGTTTCACTGTTTACACACCATATCAACCACAGGGTGTCACTGAGAACAGTACTTTACCCCAGGTTTCACTGTTTACACACCATATCAACCACAGGGTGTCACTGAGAACAGTACTTTACCCCAGGTTTCACTGTTTACACACCATATCAACCACAGGGTGTCACTGAGAACAGTACTTTACCCCAGGTTTCACTGTTTACACACCATATCAACCACAGGGTGTCACTGAGAACAGTACTTTACCCCAGGTTTCACTGTTTACACACCATATCAACCACAGGGTGTCACTGAGAACAGTACTTTACCCCAGGTTTCACTGTTTACACACCATATCAACCACAGGGTGTCACTGAGAACAGTACTTTACCCCAGGTTTCACTGTTTACACACCATATCAACCACAGGGTGTCACTGAGAACAGTACTTTACCCCAGGTTTCACTGTTTACACACCATATCAACCACAGGGTGTCACTGAGAACAGTACTTTACCCCAGGTTTCACTGTTTACACACCATATCAACCACAGGGTGTCACTTTGAGAACTGAGTACTTTACCCCAGGTTTCACTGTTTACACACCATATCAACCACAGGGTGTCACTGAGAACAGTACTTTACCCCAGGTTTCACTGTTTACACACCATATCAACCACAGGGTGTCACTGAGAACAGTACTTTACCCCAGGTTTCACTGTTTACACACCATATCAACCACAGGGTGTCACTGAGAACAGTACTTTACCCCAGGTTTCACTGTTTACACACCATATCAACCACAGGGTGTCACTGAGAACAGTACTTTACCCCAGGTTTCACTGTTTACACACCATATCAACCACAGGGTGTCACTGAGAACAGTACTTTACCCCAGGTTTCACTGTTTACACACCATATCAACCACAGGGTGTCACTGAGAACAGTACTTTACCCCAGGTTTCACTGTTTACACACCATATCAACCACAGGGTGTCACTGAGAACAGTACTTTACCCCAGGTTTCACTGTTTACACACCATATCAACCACAGGGTGTCACTGAGAACAGTACTTTACCCCAGGTTTCACTGTTTACACACCATATCAACCACAGGGTGTCACTGAGAACAGTACTTTACCCCAGGTTTCACTGTTTACACACCATATCAACCACAGGGTGTCACTGAGAACAGTACTTTACCCCAGGTTTCACTGTTTACACACCATATCAACCACAGGGTGTCACTGAGAACAGTACTTTACCCCAGGTTTCACTGTTTACACACCATATCAACCACAGGGTGTCACTGAGAACAGTACTTTACCCCAGGTTTCACTGTTTACACACCATTCAACCACACCATAGGTTTCACTGTTTACACACCAACCACAGGGTGTCACTGAGAACAGTACTTTACCCCAGGTTTCACTGTTTACACACCATATCAACCACAGGGTGTCACTGAGAACAGTACTTTACCCCAGGTTTCACTGTTTACACACCATATCAACCACAGGGTGTCACTGAGAACAGTACTTTACCCCAGGTTTCACTGTTTACACACCATATCAACCACAGGGTGTCACTGAGAACAGTACTTTACCCCAGGTTTCACTGTTTACACACCATATCAACCACAGGGTGTCACTGAGAACAGTACTTTACCCCAGGTTTCACTGTTTACACCATATCAACCACAGGGTGTCACTGAGAACAGTACTTTACCCCAGGTTTCACTGTTTACACACCATATCAACCACAGGGTGTCACTGAGAACAGTACTTTACCCCAGGTTTCACTGTTTACACACCATATCAACCACAGGGTGTCACTGAGAACAGTACTTTACCCCAGGTTTCACTGTTTACACACCATATCAACCACAGGGTGTCACTGAGAACAGTACTTTACCCCAGGTTTCACTGTTTACACACCATATCAACCACAGGGTGTCACTGAGAACAGTACTTTACCCCAGGTTTCACTGTTTACACACCATATCAACCACAGGGTGTCACTGAGAACAGTACTTTACCCCAGGTTTCACTGTTTACACACCATATCAACCACAGGGTGTCACTGAGAACAGTACTTTACCCCAGGGTTTCACTGTTTCACACACCATATCAACCACAGGGTGTCACTGAGAACAGTACTTTACCCCAGGTTTCACTGTTTACACACCATATCAACCACAGGGTGTCACTGAGAACAGTACTTTACCCCAGGTTTCACTGTTTGTCACTGAGAACAGTACTTTACCCCAGGTTTCACTGTTTACACACCATATCAACCACAGGGTGTCACTGAGAACAGTACTTTACCCCAGGTTTCACTGTTTACACACCATATCAACCACAGGGTGTCACTGAGAACAGTACTTTACCCCAGGTTTCACTGTTTACACACCATATCAACCACAGGGTGTCACTGAGAACAGTACTTTACCCCAGGTTTCACTGTTTACACACCATATCAACCACAGGGTGTCACTGAGAACAGTACTTTACCCCAGGTTTCACTGTTTACACACCATATCAACCACAGGGTGTCACTGAGAACAGTACTTTACCCCAGGTTTCACTGTTTACACACCATATCAACCACAGGGTGTCACTGAGAACAGGTTTCACTGTTTACACACCATATCAACCACAGGGTTTCACTGTTTACACACCATATCAACCACAGGGTGTCACTGAGAACAGTACTTTACCCCAGGTTTCACTGTTTACACACCATATCAACCACAGGGTGTCACTGAGAACAGTACTTTACCCCAGGTTTCACTGTTTACACACCATATCAACCACAGGGTGGACCTGAGAACAGTACTTTACCCCAGGTTTCACTGTTTACACACCATATCAACCACAGGGTGTCACTGAGAACAGTACTTTACCCCAGGTTTCACTGTTTACACACCATATCAACCACAGGGTGTCACTGAGAACAGTACTTTACCCCAGGTTTCACTGTTTACACACCATATCAACCACAGGGTGTCACTGAGAACAGTACTTTACCCCAGGTTTCACTGTTTACACACCATATCAACCACAGGGTGTCACTGAGAACAGTACTTTACCCCAGGTTTCACTGTTTACACACCATATCAACCACAGGGTGTCACTGAGAACAGTACTTTACCCCAGGTTTCACTGTTTACACACCATATCAACCACAGGGTGTCACTGAGAACAGTACTTTACCCCAGGTTTCACTGTTTACACACCATATCAACCACAGGGTGTCACTGAGAACAGTACTTTACCCCAGGTTTCACTGTTTACACACCATATCAACCACAGGGTGTCACTGAGAACAGTACTTTACCCCAGGTTTCACTGTTTACACACCATATCAACCACAGGGTGTCACTGAGAACAGTACTTTACCCCAGGTTTCACTGTTTACACACCATATCAACCACAGGGTGTCACTGAGAACAGTACTTTACCCCAGGTTTCACTGTTTACACACCATATCAACCACAGGGTGTCACTGAGAACAGTACTTTACCCCAGGTTTCACTGTTTACACACCATATCAACCACAGGGTGTCACTGAGAACAGTACTTTACCCCAGGTTTCACTGTTTACACACCATATCAACCACAGGGTGTCACTGAGAACAGTACTTTACCCCAGGTTTCACTGTTTACACACCATATCAACCACAGGGTGTCACTGAGAACAGTACTTTACCCCAGGTTTCACTGTTTACACACCATATCAACCACAGGGTGTCACTGAGAACAGTACTTTACCCCAGGTTTCACTGTTTACACACCATATCAACCACAGGGTGTCACTGAGAACAGTACTTTACCCCAGGTTTCACTGTTTACACACCATATCAACCACAGGGTGTCACTGAGAACAGTACTTTACCCCAGGTTTCACTGTTTACACACCATATCAACCACAGGGTGTCACTGAGAACAGTACTTTACCCCAGGTTTCACTGTTTACACACCATATCAACCACAGGGTGTCACTGAGAACAGTACTTTACCCCAGGTTTCACTGTTTACACACCATATCAACCACAGGGTGTCACTGAGAACAGTACTTTACCCCAGGTTTCACTGTTTACACACCATATCAACCACAGGGTGTCACTGAGAACAGTACTTTACCCCAGGTTTCACTGTTTACACACCATATCAACCACAGGGTGTCACTGAGAACAGTACTTTACCCCAGGTTTCACTGTTTACACACCATATCAACCACAGGGTGTCACTGAGAACAGTACTTTACCCCAGGTTTCACTGTTTACACACCATATCAACCACAGGGTGTCACTGAGAACAGTACTTTACCCCAGGTTTCACTGTTTACACACCATATCAACCACAGGGTGTCACTGAGAACAGTACTTTACCCCAGGTTTCACTGTTTACACACCATATCAACCACAGGGTGTCACTGAGAACAGTACTTTACCCCAGGTTTCACTGTTTACACACCATATCAACCACAGGGTGTCACTGAGAACAGTACTTTACCCCAGGTTTCACTGTTTACACACCATATCAACCACAGGGTGTCACTGAGAACAGTACTTTACCCCAGGTTTCACTGTTTACACACCATATCAACCACAGGGTGTCACTGAGAACAGTACTTTACCCCAGGTTTCACTGTTTACACACCATATCAACCACAGGGTGTCACTGAGAACAGTTTCACTGTTTTACACACCATATCAACCACAGGTTTCACTGTTTACACACCATATCAACCACAGGGTGTCACTGAGAACAGTACTTTACCCCAGGTTTCACTGTTTACACACCATATCAACCACAGGGTGTCACTGAGAACAGTACTTTACCCCAGGTTTCACTGTTTACACACCATATCAACCACAGGGTGTCACTGAGAACAGTACTTTACCCCAGGTTTCACTGTTTACACACCATATCAACCACAGGGTGTCACTGAGAACAGTACTTTACCCCAGGTTTCACTGTTTACACACCATATCAACCACAGGGTGTCACTGAGAACAGTACTTTACCCCAGGTTTCACTGTTTACACACCATATCAACCACAGGGTGTCACTGAGAACAGTACTTTACCCCAGGTTTCACTGTTTACACACCATATCAACCACAGGGTGTCACTGAGAACAGTACTTTACCCCAGGTTTCACTGTTTACACACCATATCAACCACAGGGTGTCACTGAGAACAGTACTTTACCCCAGGTTTCACTGTTTACACACCATATCAACCACAGGGTGTCACTGAGAACAGTACTTTACCCCAGGTTTCACTGTTTACACACCATATCAACCACAGGGTGTCACTGAGAACAGTACTTTACCCCAGGTTTCACTGTTTACACACCATATCAACCACAGGGTGTCACTGAGAACAGTACTTTACCCCAGGTTTCACTGTTTACACACCATATCAACCACAGGGTGTCACTGAGAACAGTACTTTACCCCAGGTTTCACTGTTTACACACCATATCAACCACAGGGTGTCACTGAGAACAGTACTTTACCCCAGGTTTCACTGTTTACACACCATATCAACCACAGGGTGTCACTGAGAACAGTACTTTACCCCAGGTTTCACTGTTTACACACCATATCAACCACCACAGAACAGGTTTCACTGTTTACACACCATATCAACAGGGTGTCACTGAGAACTTTACCCCAGGTTTCACTGTTTACACACCATATCAACCACAGGGTGTCACTGAGAACAGTACTTTACCCCAGGTTTCACTGTTTACACACCATATCAACCACAGGGTGTCACTGAGAACAGTACTTTACCCCAGGTTTCACTGTTTACACACCATATCAACCACAGGGTGTCACTGAGAACAGTACTTTACCCCAGGTTTCACTGTTTACACACCATATCAACCACAGGGTGTCACTGAGAACAGTACTTTACCCCAGGTTTCACTGTTTACACACCATATCAACCACAGGGTGTCACTGAGAACAGTACTTTACCCCAGGTTTCACTGTTTACACACCATATCAACCACAGGGTGTCACTGAGAACAGTACTTTACCCCAGGTTTCACTGTTTACACACCATATCAACCACAGGGTGTCACTGAGAACAGTACTTTACCCCAGGTTTCACTGTTTACACACCATATCAACCACAGGGTGTCACTGAGAACAGTACTTTACCCCAGGTTTCACTGTTTACACACCATATCAACCACAGGGTGTCACTGAGAACAGTACTTTACCCCAGGTTTCACTGTTTACACACCATATCAACCACAGGGTGTCACTGAGAACAGTACTTTACCCCAGGTTTCACTGTTTACACACCATATCAACCACAGGGTGTCACTGAGAACAGTACTTTACCCCAGGTTTCACTGTTTACACACCATATCAACCACAGGGTGTCACTCAACCACAGGGTGTCACTGAGAACAGTACTTTACCCCAGGTTTCACTGTTTACACACCATATCAACCACAGGGTGTCACTGAGAACAGTACTTTACCCCAGGTTTCACTGTTTACACACCATATCAACCACAGGGTGTCACTGAGAACAGTACTTTACCCCAGGTTTCACTGTTTACACACCATATCAACCACAGGGTGTCACTGAGAACAGTACTTTACCCCAGGTTTCACTGTTTACACACCATATCAACCACAGGGTGTCACTGAGAACAGTACTTTACCCCAGGTTTCACTGTTTACACACCATATCAACCACAGGGTGTCACTGAGAACAGTACTTTACCCCAGGTTTCACTGTTTACACACCATATCAACCACAGGGTGTCACTGAGAACAGTACTTTACCCCAGGTTTCACTGTTTACACACCATATCAACCACAGGGTGTCACTGAGAACAGTACTTTACCCCAGGTTTCACTGTTTACACACCATATCAACCACAGGGTGTCACTGAGAACAGTACTTTACCCCAGGTTTCACTGTTTACACACCATATCAACCACAGGGTGTCACTGAGAACAGTACTTTACCCCAGGTTTCACTGTTTACACACCATATCAACCACAGGGTGTCACTGAGAACAGTACTTTACCCCAGGTTTCACTGTTTACACACCATATCAACCACAGGGTGTCACTGAGAACAGTACTTTACCCCAGGTTTCACTGTTTACACACCATATCAACCACAGGGTGTCACTGAGAACAGTACTTTACCCCAGGTTTCACTGTTTACACACCATATCAACCACAGGGTGTCACTGAGAACAGTACTTTACCCCAGGTTTCACTGTTTACACACCATATCAACCACAGGGTGTCACTGAGAACAGTACTTTACCCCAGGTTTCACTGTTTACACACCATATCAACCACAGGGTGTCACTGAGAACAGTACTTTACCCCAGGTTTCACTGTTTACACACCATATCAACCACAGGGTGTCACTGAGAACAGTACTTTACCCCAGGTTTCACTGTTTACACACCATATCAACCACAGGGTGTCACTGAGAACAGTACTTTACCCCAGGTTTCACTGTTTACACACCATATCAACCACAGGGTGTCACTGAGAACAGTACTTTACCCCAGGTTTCACTGTTTACACACCATATCAACCACAGGGTGTCACTGAGAACAGTACTTTACCCCAGGTTTCACTGTTTACACACCATATCAACCACAGGGTGTCACTGAGAACAGTACTTTACCCCAGGTTTCACTGTTTACACACCATATCAACCACAGGGTGTCACTGAGAACAGTACTTTACCCCAGGTTTCACTGTTTACACACCATATCAACCACAGGGTGTCACTGAGAACAGTACTTTACCCCAGGTTTCACTGTTTACACACCATATCAACCACAGGGTGTCACTGAGAACAGTACTTTACCCCAGGTTTCACTGTTTACACACCATATCAACCACAGGGTGTCACTGAGAACAGTACTTTACCCCAGGTTTCACTGTTTACACACCATATCAACCACAGGGTGTCACTGAGAACAGTACTTTACCCCAGGTTTCACTGTTTACACACCATATCAACCACAGGGTGTCACTGAGAACAGTACTTTACCCCAGGTTTCACTGTTTACACACCATATCAACCACAGGGTGTCACTGAGAACAGTACTTTACCCCAGGTTTCACTGTTTACACACCATATCAACCACAGGGTGTCACTGAGAACAGTACTTTACCCCAGGTTTCACTGTTTACACACCATATCAACCACAGGGTGTCACTGAGAACAGTACTTTACCCCAGGTTTCACTGTTTACACACCATATCAACCACAGGGTGTCACTGAGAACAGTACTTTACCCCAGGTTTCACTGTTTACACACCATATCAACCACAGGGTGTCACTGAGAACAGTACTTTACCCCAGGTTTCACTGTTTACACACCATATCAACCACAGGGTGTCACTGAGAACAGTACTTTACCCCAGGTTTCACTGTTTACACCATATCAACCCAGGTTTACCCCACTGTTTACACACCATATCAACCACAGGGTGTCACTGAGAACAGTACTTTACCCCAGGTTTCACTGTTTACACACCATATCAACCACAGGGTGTCACTGAGAACAGTACTTTACCCCAGGTTTCACTGTTTACACACCATATCAACCACAGGGTGTCACTGAGAACAGTACTTTACCCCAGGTTTCACTGTTTACACACCATATCAACCACAGGGTGTCACTGAGAACAGTACTTTACCCCAGGTTTCACTGTTTACACACCATATCAACCACAGGGTGTCACTGAGAACAGTACTTTACCCCAGGTTTCACTGTTTACACACCATATCAACCACAGGGTGTCACTGAGAACAGTACTTTACCCCAGGTTTCACTGTTTACACACCATATCAACCACAGGGTGTCACTGAGAACAGTACTTTACCCCAGGTTTCACTGTTTACACACCATATCAACCACAGGGTGTCACTGAGAACAGTACTTTACCCCAGGTTTCACTGTTTACACACCATATCAACCACAGGGTGTCACTGAGAACAGTACTTTACCCCAGGTTTCACTGTTTACACACCATATCAACCACAGGGTGTCACTGAGAACAGTACTTTACCCCAGGTTTCACTGTTTACACACCATATCAACCACAGGGTGTCACTGAGAACAGTACTTTACCCCAGGTTTCACTGTTTACACACCATATCAACCACAGGGTGTCACTGAGAACAGTACTTTACCCCAGGTTTCACAGGGTGTTTGAGAACAGTACACCAGGTTTCACTCACACACCATATCAACCACAGGGTGTCACTGAGAACAGTACTTTACCCCAGGTTTCACTGTTTACACACCATATCAACCACAGGGTGTCACTGAGAACAGTACTTTACCCCAGGTTTCACTGTTTACACACCATATCAACCACAGGGTGTCACTGAGAACAGTACTTTACCCCAGGTTTCACTGTTTACACACCATATCAACCACAGGGTGTCACTGAGAACAGTACTTTACCCCAGGTTTCACTGTTTACACACCATATCAACCACAGGGTGTCACTGAGAACAGTACTTTACCCCAGGTTTCACTGTTTACACACCATATCAACCACAGGGTGTCACTGAGAACAGTACTTTACCCCAGGTTTCACTGTTTACACACCATATCAACCACAGGGTGTCACTGAGAACAGTACTTTACCCCAGGTTTCACTGTTTACACACCATATCAACCACAGGGTGTCACTGAGAACAGTACTTTACCCCAGGTTTCACTGTTTACACACCATATCAACCACAGGGTGTCACTGAGAACAGTACTTTACCCCAGGTTTCACTGTTTACACACCATATCAACCACAGGGTGTCACTGAGAACAGTACTTTACCCCAGGTTTCACTGTTTACACACCATATCAACCACAGGGTGTTTACACCATATCACTGAGAACAGTACTTTACCCCAGGTTTCACTGTTTACACACCATATCAACCACAGGGTGTCACTGAGAACAGTACTTTACCCCAGGTTTCACTGTTTACACACCATATCAACCACAGGGTGTCACTGAGAACAGTACTTTACCCCAGGTTTCACTGTTTACACCATATCAACCACAGGGTGTCACTGAGAACAGACTTTACCCCAGGTTTCACTGTTTTACCACCCAGGTTTCACTGTTTACACACCATATCAACCACAGGGTGTCACTGAGAACAGTACTTTACCCCAGGTTTCACTGTTTACACACCATATCAACCACAGGGTGTCACTGAGAACAGTACTTTACCCCAGGTTTCACTGTTTACACACCATATCAACCACAGGGTGTCACTGAGAACAGTACTTTACCCCAGGTTTCACTGTTTACACACCATATCAACCACAGGGTGTCACTGAGAACAGTACTTTACCCCAGGTTTCACTGTTTACACACCATATCAACCACAGGGTGTCACTGAGAACAGTACTTTACCCCAGGTTTCACTGTTTACACACCATATCAACCACAGGGTGTCACTGAGAACAGTACTTTACCCCAGGTTTCACTGTTTACACACCATATCAACCACAGGGTGTCACTGAGAACAGTACTTTACCCCAGGTTTCACTGTTTACACACCATATCAACCCACAGGGTGTCACTGAGAACAGTACTTTACCCCAGGTTTCACTGTTTACACACCATATCAACCACAGGGTGTCACTGAGAACAGTACTTTACCCCAGGTTTCACTGTTTACACACCATATCAACCACAGGGTGTCACTGAGAACAGTACTTTACCCCAGGTTTCACTGTTTACACACCATATCAACCACAGGGTGTCACTGAGAACAGTACTTTACCCCAGGTTTCACTGTTTACACACCATATCAACCACAGGGTGTCACTGAGAACAGTACTTTACCCCAGGTTTCACTGTTTACACACCATATCAACCACAGGGTGGACCTGAGAACAGTACTTTACCCCAGGTTTCACTGTTTACACACCATATCAACCACAGGGTGTCACTGAGAACAGTACTTTACCCCAGGTTTCACTGTTTACACACCATATCAACCACAGGGTGTCACTGAGAACAGTACTTTACCCCAGGTTTCACTGTTTACACACCATATCAACCACAGGGTGTCACTGAGAACAGTACTTTACCCCAGGTTTCACTGTTTACACACCATATCAACCACAGGGTGTCACTGAGAACAGTACTTTACCCCAGGTTTCACTGTTTACACACCATATCAACCACAGGGTGTCACTGAGAACAGTACTTTACCCCAGGTTTCACTGTTTACACACCATATCAACCACAGGGTGTCACTGAGAACAGTACTTTACCCCAGGTTTCACTGTTTACACACCATATCAACCACAGGGTGTCACTGAGAACAGTACTTTACCCCAGGTTTCACTGTTTACACACCATATCAACCACAGGGTGTCACTGAGAACAGTACTTTACCCCAGGTTTCACTGTTTACACACCATATCAACCACAGGGTGTCACTGAGAACAGTACTTTACCCCAGGTTTCACTGTTTACACACCATATCAACCACAGGGTGTCACTGAGAACAGTACTTTACCCCAGGTTTCACTGTTTACACACCATATCAACCACAGGGTGTCACTGAGAACAGTACTTTACCCCAGGTTTCACTGTTTACACACCATATCAACCACAGGGTGTCACTGAGAACAGTACCCCACTTTACCCCAGGTTTCACTGTTTACACACCATATCAACCACAGGGTGTCACTGAGAACAGTACTTTACCCCAGGTTTCACTGTTTACACACCATATCAACCACAGGGTGTCACTGAGAACAGTACTTTACCCCAGGTTTCACTGTTTACACACCATATCAACCACAGGGTGTCACTGAGAACAGTACTTTACCCCAGGTTTCACTGTTTACACACCATATCAACCACAGGGTGTCACTGAGAACAGTACTTTACCCCAGGTTTCACTGTTTACACACCATATCAACCACAGGGTGTCACTGAGAACAGTACTTTACCCCAGGTTTCACTGTTTACACACCATATCAACCACAGGGTGTCACTGAGAACAGTACTTTACCCCAGGTTTCACTGTTTACACACCATATCAACCACAGGGTGTCACTGAGAACAGTACTTTACCCCAGGTTTCACTGTTTACACACCATATCAACCACAGGGTGTCACTGAGAACAGTACTTTACCCCAGGTTTCACTGTTTACACACCATATCAACCACAGGGTGTCACTGAGAACAGTACTTTACCCCAGGTTTCACTGTTTACACACCATATCAACCACAGGGTGTCACTGAGAACAGTACTTTACCCCAGGTTTCACTGTTTACACACCATATCAACCACAGGGTGTCACTGAGAACAGTACTTTACCCCAGGTTTCACTGTTTACACACCATATCAACCACAGGGTGTCACTGAGAACAGTACTTTACCCCAGGTTTCACTGTTTACACACCATATCAACCACAGGGTGTCACTGAGAACAGTACTTTACCCCAGGTTTCACTGTTTACACACCATATCAACCACAGGGTGTCACTGAGAACAGTACTTTACCCCAGGTTTCACTGTTTACACACCATATCAACCACAGGGTGTCACTGAGAACAGTACTTTACCCCAGGTTTCACTGTTTACACACCATATCAACCACAGGGTGTCACTGAGAACAGTACTTTACCCCAGGTTTCACTGTTTACACACCATATCAACCACAGGGTGTCACTGAGAACAGTACTTTACCCCAGGTTTCACTGTTTACACACCATATCAACCACAGGGTGTCACTGAGAACAGTACTTTATCAACCCAGGTTTCACTGTTTACACACCATATCAACCACAGGGTGTCACTGAGAACAGTACTTTACCCCAGGTTTCACTGTTTACACACCATATCAACCACAGGGTGTCACTGAGAACAGTACTTTACCCCAGGTTTCACTGTTTACACACCATATCAACCACAGGGTGTCACTGAGAACAGTACTTTACCCCAGGTTTCACTGTTTACACACCATATCAACCACAGGGTGTCACTGAGAACAGTACTTTACCCCAGGTTTCACTGTTTACACACCATATCAACCACAGGGTGTCACTGAGAACAGTACTTTACCCCAGGTTTCACTGTTTACACACCATATCAACCACAGGGTGTCACTGAGAACAGTACTTTACCCCAGGTTTCACTGTTTACACACCATATCAACCACAGGGTGTCACTGAGAACAGTACTTTACCCCAGGTTTCACTGTTTACACACCATATCAACCACAGGGTGTCACTGAGAACAGTACTTTACCCCAGGTTTCACTGTTTACACACCATATCAACCACAGGGTGTCACTGAGAACAGTACTTTACCCCAGGTTTCACTGTTTACACACCATATCAACCACAGGGTGTCACTGAGAACAGTACTTTACCCCAGGTTTCACTGTTTACACACCATATCAACCACAGGGTGTCACTGAGAACAGTACTTTACCCCAGGTTTCACTGTTTACACACCATATCAACCACAGGGTGTCACTGAGAACAGTACTTTACCCCAGGTTTCACTGTTTACACACCATATCAACCACAGGGTGTCACTGAGAACAGTACTTTACCCCAGGTTTCACTGTTTACACACCATATCAACCACAGGGTGTCACTGAGAACAGTACTTTACCCCAGGTTTCACTGTTTACACACCATATCAACCACAGGGTGTCACTGAGAACAGTACTTTACCCCAGGTTTCACTGTTTACACACCATATCAACCACAGGGTGTCACTGAGAACAGTACTTTACCCCAGGTTTCACTGTTTACACACCATATCAACCACAGGGTGTCACTGAGAACAGTACTTTACCCCAGGTTTCACTGTTTACACACCATATCAACCACAGGGTGTCACTGAGAACAGTACTTTACCCCAGGTTTCACTGTTTACACACCATATCAACCACAGGGTGTCACTGAGAACAGTACTTTACCCCAGGTTTCACTGTTTACACACCATATCAACCACAGGGTGTCACTGAGAACAGTACTTTACCCCAGGTTTCACTGTTTACACACCATATCAACCACAGGGTGTCACTGAGAACAGTACTTTACCCCAGGTTTCACTGTTTACACACCATATCAACCACAGGGTGTCACTGAGAACAGTACTTTACCCCAGGTTTCACTGTTTACACACCATATCAACCACAGGGTGTCACTGAGAACAGTACTTTACCCCAGGTTTCACTGTTTACACACCATATCAACCACAGGGTGTCACTGAGAACAGTACTTTACCCCAGGTTTCACTGTTTACACACCATATCAACCACAGGGTGTCACTGAGAACAGTACTTTACCCCAGGTTTCACTGTTTACACACCATATCAACCACAGGGTGTCACTGAGAACAGTACTTTACCCCAGGTTTCACTGTTTACACACCATATCAACCACAGGGTGTCACTGAGAACAGTACTTTACCCCAGGTTTCACTGTTTACACACCATATCAACCACAGGGTGTCACTGAGAACAGTACTTTACCCCAGGTTTCACTGTTTACACACCATATCAACCACAGGGTGTCACTGAGAACAGTACTTTACCCCAGGTTTCACTGTTTACACACCATATCAACCACAGGGTGTCACTGAGAACAGTACTTTACCCCAGGTTTCACTGTTTACACACCATATCAACCACAGGGTGTCACTGAGAACAGTACTTTACCCCAGGTTTCACTGTTTACACACCATATCAACCACAGGGTGTCACTGAGAACAGTACTTTACCCCAGGTTTCACTGTTTACACACCATATCAACCACAGGGTGTCACTGAGAACAGTACTTTACCCCAGGTTTCACTGTTTACACACCATATCAACCACAGGGTGTCACTGAGAACAGTACTTTACCCCAGGTTTCACTGTTTACACACCATATCAACCACAGGGTGTCACTGAGAACAGTACTTTACCCCAGGTTTCACTGTTTACACACCATATCAACCACAGGGTGTCACTGAGAACAGTACTTTACCCCAGGTTTCACTGTTTACACACCATATCAACCACAGGGTGTCACTGAGAACAGTACTTTACCCCAGGTTTCACTGTTTACACACCATATCAACCACAGGGTGTCACTGAGAACAGTACTTTACCCCAGGTTTCACTGTTTACACACCATATCAACCACAGGGTGTCACTGAGAACAGTACTTTACCCCAGGTTTCACTGTTTACACACCATATCAACCACAGGGTGTCACTGAGAACAGTACTTTACCCCAGGTTTCACTGTTTACACACCATATCAACCACAGGGTGTCACTGAGAACAGTACTTTACCCCAGGTTTCACTGTTTACACACCATATCAACCACAGGGTGTCACTGAGAACAGTACTTTACCCCAGGTTTCACTGTTTACACACCATATCAACCACAGGGTGTCACTGAGAACAGTACTTTACCCCAGGTTTCACTGTTTACACACCATATCAACCACAGGGTGTCACTGAGAACAGTACTTTACCCCAGGTTTCACTGTTTACACACCATATCAACCACAGGGTGTCACTGAGAACAGTACTTTACCCCAGGTTTCACTGTTTACACACCATATCAACCACAGGGTGTCACTGAGAACAGTACTTTACCCCAGGTTTCACTGTTTACACACCATATCAACCACAGGGTGTCACTGAGAACAGTACTTTACCCCAGGTTTCACTGTTTACACACCATATCAACCACAGGGTGTCACTGAGAACAGTACTTTACCCCAGGTTTCACTGTTTACACACCATATCAACCACAGGGTGTCACTGAGAACAGTACTTTACCCCAGGTTTCACTGTTTACACACCATATCAACCACAGGGTGTCACTGAGAACAGTACTTTACCCCAGGTTTCACTGTTTACACACCATATCAACCACAGGGTGTCACTGAGAACAGTACTTTACCCCAGGTTTCACTGTTTACACACCATATCAACCACAGGGTGTCACTGAGAACAGTACTTTACCCCAGGTTTCACTGTTTACACACCATATCAACCACAGGGTGTCACTGAGAACAGTACTTTACCCCAGGTTTCACTGTTTACACACCATATCAACCACAGGGTGTCACTGAGAACAGTACTTTACCCCAGGTTTCACTGTTTACACACCATATCAACCACAGGGTGTCACTGAGAACAGTACTTTACCCCAGGTTTCACTGTTTACACACCATATCAACCACAGGGTGTCACTGAGAACAGTACTTTACCCCAGGTTTCACTGTTTACACACCATATCAACCACAGGGTGTCACTGAGAACAGTACTTTACCCCAGGTTTCACTGTTTACACACCATATCAACCACAGGGTGTCACTGAGAACAGTACTTTACCCCAGGTTTCACTGTTTACACACCATATCAACCACAGGGTGTCACTGAGAACAGTACTTTACCCCAGGTTTCACTGTTTACACACCATATCAACCACAGGGTGTCACTGAGAACAGTACTTTACCCCAGGTTTCACTGTTTACACACCATATCAACCACAGGGTGTCACTGAGAACAGTACTTTACCCCAGGTTTCACTGTTTACACACCATATCAACCACAGGGTGTCACTGAGAACAGTACTTTACCCCAGGTTTCACTGTTTACACACCATATCAACCACAGGGTGTCACTGAGAACAGTACTTTACCCCAGGTTTCACTGTTTACACACCATATCAACCACAGGGTGTCACTGAGAACAGTACTTTACCCCAGGTTTCACTGTTTACACACCATATCAACCACAGGGTGTCACTGAGAACAGTACTTTACCCAGGTTTCACTGTTTACACACCATATCAACCACAGGGTCACCTGAGAACAGTACTTTACCCCAGGTTTCACTGTTTACACACCATATCAACCACAGGGTGTCACTGAGAACAGTACTTTACCCCAGGTTTCACTGTTTACACACCATATCAACCACAGGGTGTCACTGAGAACAGTACTTTACCCCAGGTTTCACTGTTTACACACCATATCAACCACAGGGTGTCACTGAGAACAGTACTTTACCCCAGGTTTCACTGTTTACACACCATATCAACCACAGGGTGTCACTGAGAACAGTACTTTACCCCAGGTTTCACTGTTTACACACCATATCAACCACAGGGTGTCACTGAGAACAGTACTTTACCCCAGGTTTCACTGTTTACACACCATATCAACCACAGGGTGTCACTGAGAACAGTACTTTACCCCAGGTTTCACTGTTTACACACCATATCAACCACAGGGTGTCACTGAGAACAGTACTTTACCCCAGGTTTCACTGTTTACACACCATATCAACCACAGGGTGTCACTGAGAACAGTACTTTACCCCAGGTTTCACTGTTTACACACCATATCAACCACAGGGTGTCACTGAGAACAGTACTTTACCCCAGGTTTCACTGTTTACACACCATATCAACCACAGGGTGTCACTGAGAACAGTACTTTACCCCAGGTTTCACTGTTTACACACCATATCAACCACAGGGTGTCACTGAGAACAGTACTTTACCCCAGGTTTCACTGTTTACACACCATATCAACCACAGGGTGTCACTGAGAACAGTACTTTACCCCAGGTTTCACTGTTTACACACCATATCAACCACAGGGTGTCACTGAGAACAGTACTTTACCCCAGGTTTCACTGTTTACACACCATATCAACCACAGGGTGTCACTGAGAACAGTACTTTACCCCAGGTTTCACTGTTTACACACCATATCAACCACAGGGTGGACTGAGAACAGTACTTTACCCCAGGTTTCACTGTTTACACACCATATCAACCACAGGGTGTCACTGAGAACAGTACTTTACCCCAGGTTTCACTGTTTACACACCATATCAACCACAGGGTGTCACTGAGAACAGTACTTTACCCCAGGTTTCACTGTTTACACACCATATCAACCACAGGGTGTCACTGAGAACAGTACTTTACCCCAGGTTTCACTGTTTACACACCATATCAACCACAGGGTGTCACTGAGAACAGTACTTTACCCCAGGTTTCACTGTTTACACACCATATCAACCACAGGGTGTCACTGAGAACAGTACTTTACCCCAGGTTTCACTGTTTACACACCATATCAACCACAGGGTGTCACTGAGAACAGTACTTTACCCCAGGTTTCACTGTTTACACACCATATCAACCACAGGGTGTCACTGAGAACAGTACTTTACCCCAGGTTTCACTGTTTACACACCATATCAACCACAGGGTGTCACTGAGAACAGTACTTTACCCCAGGTTTCACTGTTTACACACCATATCAACCACAGGGTGTCACTGAGAACAGTACTTTACCCCAGGTTTCACTGTTTACACACCATATCAACCACAGGGTGTCACTGAGAACAGTACTTTACCCCAGGTTTCACTGTTTACACACCATATCAACCACAGGGTGTCACTGAGAACAGTACTTTACCCCAGGTTTCACTGTTTACACACCATATCAACCACAGGGTGTCACTGAGAACAGTACTTTACCCCAGGTTTCACTGTTTACACACCATATCAACCACAGGGTGTCACTGAGAACAGTACTTTACCCCAGGTTTCACTGTTTACACACCATATCAACCACAGGGTGTCACTGAGAACAGTACTTTACCCCAGGTTTCACTGTTTACACACCATATCAACCACAGGGTGTCACTGAGAACAGTACTTTACCCCAGGTTTCACTGTTTACACACCATATCAACCACAGGGGTGGACCTGAGAACAGTACTGTTTTTACCCCAGGTTTCACTGTTTACACACCATATCAACCACAGGGTGTCACTGAGAACAGTACTTTACCCCAGGTTTCACTGTTTACACACCATATCAACCACAGGGTGTCACTGAGAACAGTACTTTACCCCAGGTTTCACTGTTTACACACCATATCAACCACAGGGTGTCACTGAGAACAGTACTTTACCCCAGGTTTCACTGTTTACACACCATATCAACCACAGGGTGTCACTGAGAACAGTACTTTACCCCAGGTTTCACTGTTTACACACCATATCAACCACAGGGTGTCACTGAGAACAGTACTTTACCCCAGGTTTCACTGTTTACACACCATATCAACCACAGGGTGTCACTGAGAACAGTACTTTACCCCAGGTTTCACTGTTTACACACCATATCAACCACAGGGTGTCACTGAGAACAGTACTTTACCCCAGGTTTCACTGTTTACACACCATATCAACCACAGGGTGTCACTGAGAACAGTACTTTACCCCAGGTTTCACTGTTTACACACCATATCAACCACAGGGTGTCACTGAGAACAGTACTTTACCCCAGGTTTCACTGTTTACACACCATATCAACCACAGGGTGGAACTGAGAACAGTTTATATTTACCCTTTACCCCAGGTTTCACTGTTTACACACCATATCAACCACAGGGTGTCACTGAGAACAGTACTTTACCCCAGGTTTCACTGTTTACACACCATATCAACCACAGGGTGTCACTGAGAACAGTACTTTACCCCAGGTTTCACTGTTTACACACCATATCAACCACAGGGTGTCACTGAGAACAGTACTTTACCCCAGGTTTCACTGTTTACACACCATATCAACCACAGGGTGTCACTGAGAACAGTACTTTACCCCAGGTTTCACTGTTTACACACCATATCAACCACAGGGTGGACCTGAGAACAGTACTTTACCCCAGGTTTCAGTGTTTACACACCATATCAACCACAGGGTGTCACTGAGAACAGTACTTTACCCCAGGTTTCACTGTTTACACACCATATCAACCACAGGGTGGACCTGAGAACAGTACTTTACCCCAGGTTTCACTGTTTACACACCATATCAACCACAGGGTGTCACTGAGAACAGTACTTTACCCCAGGTTTCACTGTTTACACACCATATCAACCACAGGGTGTCACTGAGAACAGTACTTTACCCCAGGTTTCACTGTTTACACACCATATCAACCACAGGGTGGACCTGAGAACAGTACTTTACCCCAGGTTTCACTGTTTACACACCATATCAACCACAGGGTGTCACTGAGAACAGTACTTTACCCCAGGTTTCACTGTTTACACACCATATCAACCACAGGGTGTCACTGAGAACAGTACTTTACCCCAGGTTTCACTGTTTACACACCATATCAACCACAGGGTGTCACTGAGAACAGTACTTTACCCCAGGTTTCACTGTTTACACACCATATCAACCACAGGGTGTCACTGAGAACAGTACTTTACCCCAGGTTTCACTGTTTACACACCATATCAACCACAGGGTGTCACTGAGAACAGTACTTTACCCCAGGTTTCACTGTTTACACACCATATCAACCACAGGGTGTCACTGAGAACAGTACTTTACCCCAGGTTTCACTGTTTACACACCATATCAACCACAGGGTGTCACTGAGAACAGTACTTTACCCCCAGGTTTCACTGTTTACACACCATATCAACCACAGGGTGTCACTGAGAACAGTACTTTACCCCAGGTTTCACTGTTTACACACCATATCAACCACAGGGTGTCACTGAGAACAGTACTTTACCCCAGGTTTCACTGTTTACACACCATATCAACCACAGGGTGTCACTGAGAACAGTACTTTACCCCAGGTTTCACTGTTTACACACCATATCAACCACAGGGTGTCACTGAGAACAGTACTTTACCCCAGGTTTCACTGTTTACACACCATATCAACCACAGGGTGTCACTGAGAACAGTACTTTACCCCAGGTTTCACTGTTTACACACCATATCAACCACAGGGTGTCACTGAGAACAGTACTTTACCCCAGGTTTCACTGTTTACACACCACATCAACCACAGGGTGTCACTGAGAACAGTACTTTACCCCAGGTTTCACTGTTTACACACCATATCAACCACAGGGTGTCACTGAGAACAGTACTTTACCCCAGGTTTCACTGTTTACACACCATATCAACCACAGGGTGGACCTGAGAACAGTACTTTACCCCAGGTTTCACTGTTTACACACCATATCAACCACAGGGTGTCACTGAGAACAGTACTTTACCCCAGGTTTCACTGTTTACACACCATATCAACCACAGGGTGTCACTGAGAACAGTACTTTACCCCAGGTTTCACTGTTTACACACCATATCAACCACAGGGTGTCACTGAGAACAGTACTTTACCCCAGGTTTCACTGTTTACACACCATATCAACCACAGGGTGTCACTGAGAACAGTACTTTACCCCAGGTTTCACTGTTTACACACCATATCAACCACAGGGTGTCACTGAGAACAGTACTTTACCCCAGGTTTCACTGTTTACACACCATATCAACCACAGGGTGTCACTGAGAACAGTACTTTACCCCAGGTTTCACTGTTTACACACCATATCAACCACAGGGTGTCACTGAGAACAGTACTTTACCCCAGGTTTCACTGTTTACACACCATATCAACCACAGGGTGTCACTGAGAACAGTACTTTACCCCAGGTTTCACTGTTTACACACCATATCAACCACAGGGTGTCACTGAGAACAGTACTTTACCCCAGGTTTCACTGTTTACACACCATATCAACCACAGGGTGGAACTGAGAACAGTACTTTACCCCAGGTTTCACTGTTTACACACCATATCAACCACAGGGTGTCACTGAGAACAGTACTTTACCCCAGGTTTCACTGTTTACACACCATATCAACCACAGGGTGTCACTGAGAACAGTACTTTACCCCAGGTTTCACTGTTTACACACCATATCAACCACAGGGTGTCACTGAGAACAGTACTTTACCCCAGGTTTCACTGTTTACACACCATATCAACCACAGGGTGTCACTGAGAACAGTACTTTACCCCAGGTTTCACTGTTTACACACCATATCAACCACAGGGTGTCACTGAGAACAGTACTTTACCCCAGGTTTCACTGTTTACACACCATATCAACCACAGGGTGTCACTGAGAACAGTACTTTACCCCAGGTTTCACTGTTTACACACCATATCAACCACAGGGTGTCACTGAGAACAGTACTTTACCCCAGGTTTCACTGTTTACACACCATATCAACCACAGGGTGGACACTGAGAACAGTACTTTACCCCAGGTTTCACTGTTTACACACCATATCAACCACAGGGTGTCACTGAGAACAGTACTTTACCCCAGGTTTCACTGTTTACACACCATATCAACCACAGGGTGTCACTGAGAACAGTACTTTACCCCAGGTTTCACTGTTTACACACCATATCAACCACAGGGTGTCACTGAGAACAGTACTTTACCCCAGGTTTCACTGTTTACACACCATATCAACCACAGGGTGTCACTGAGAACAGTACTTTACCCCAGGTTTCACTGTTTACACACCATATCAACCACAGGGTGTCACTGAGAACAGTACTTTACCCCAGGTTTCACTGTTTACACACCATATCAACCACAGGGTGTCACTGAGAACAGTACTTTACCCCAGGTTTCACTGTTTACACACCATATCAACCACAGGGTGTCACTGAGAACAGTACTTTACCCCAGGTTTCACTGTTTACACACCATATCAACCACAGGGTGTCACTGAGAACAGTACTTTACCCCAGGTTTCACTGTTTACACACCATATCAACCACAGGGTGTCACTGAGAACAGTACTTTACCCCAGGTTTCACTGTTTACACACCATATCAACCACAGGGTGTCACTGAGAACAGTACTTTACCCCAGGTTTCACTGTTTACACACCATATCAACCACAGGGTGTCACTGAGAACAGTACTTTACCCCAGGTTTCACTGTTTACACACCATATCAACCACAGGGTGTCACTGAGAACAGTACTTTACCCCAGGTTTCACTGTTTACACACCATATCAACCACAGGGTGTCACTGAGAACAGTACTTTACCCCAGGTTTCACTGTTTACACACCATATCAACCACAGGGTGTCACTGAGAACAGTACTTTACCCCAGGTTTCACTGTTTACACACCATATCAACCACAGGGTGTCACTGAGAACAGTACTTTACCCCAGGTTTCACTGTTTACACACCATATCAACCACAGGGTGTCACTGAGAACAGTACTTTACCCCAGGTTTCACTGTTTACACACCATATCAACCACAGGGTGTCACTGAGAACAGTACTTTACCCCAGGTTTCACTGTTTACACACCATATCAACCACAGGGTGTCACTGAGAACAGTACTTTACCCCAGGTTTCACTGTTTACACACCATATCAACCACAGGGTGTCACTGAGAACAGTACTTTACCCCAGGTTTCACTGTTTACACACCATATCAACCACAGGGTGTCACTGAGAACAGTACTTTACCCCAGGTTTCACTGTTTACACACCATATCAACCACAGGGTGTCACTGAGAACAGTACTTTACCCCAGGTTTCACTGTTTACACACCATATCAACCACAGGGTGTCACTGAGAACAGTACTTTACCCCAGGTTTCACTGTTTACACACCATATCAACCACAGGGTGTCACTGAGAACAGTACTTTACCCCAGGTTTCACTGTTTACACACCATATCAACCACAGGGTGTCACTGAGAACAGTACTTTACCCCAGGTTTCACTGTTTACACACCATATCAACCACAGGGTGTCACTGAGAACAGTACTTTACCCCAGGTTTCACTGTTTACACACCATATCAACCACAGGGTGTCACTGAGAACAGTACTTTACCCCAGGTTTCACTGTTTACACACCATATCAACCACAGGGTGTCACTGAGAACAGTACTTTACCCCAGGTTTCACTGTTTACACACCATATCAACCACAGGGTGGTCACTGAGAACAGTACTTTACCCCAGGTTTCACTGTTTACACACCATATCAACCACAGGGTGTCACTGAGAACAGTACTTTACCCCAGGTTTCACTGTTTACACACCATATCAACCACAGGGTGTCACTGAGAACAGTACTTTACCCCAGGTTTCACTGTTTACACACCATATCAACCACAGGGTGTCACTGAGAACAGTACTTTACCCCAGGTTTCACTGTTTACACACCATATCAACCACAGGGTGGACTGAGAACAGTACTTTACCCCAGGTTTCACTGTTTACACACCATATCAACCACAGGGTGTCACCTGAGAACAGTACTTTACCCCAGGTTTCACTGTTTACACACCATATCAACCACAGGGTGTCACTGAGAACAGTACTTTACCCCAGGTTTCACTGTTTACACACCATATCAACCACAGGGTGTCACTGAGAACAGTACTTTACCCCAGGTTTCACTGTTTACACACCATATCAACCACAGGGTGTCACTGAGAACAGTACTTTACCCCAGGTTTCACTGTTTACACACCATATCAACCACAGGGTGTCACTGAGAACAGTACTTTACCCCAGGTTTCACTGTTTACACACCATATCAACCACAGGGTGTCACTGAGAACAGTACTTTACCCCAGGTTTCACTGTTTACACACCATATCAACCACAGGGTGTCACTGAGAACAGTACTTTACCCCAGGTTTCACTGTTTACACACCATATCAACCACAGGGTGTCACTGAGAACAGTACTTTACCCCAGGTTTCACTGTTTACACACCATATCAACCACAGGGTGTCACTGAGAACAGTACTTTACCCCAGGTTTCACTGTTTACACACCATATCAACCACAGGGTGTCACTGAGAACAGTACTTTACCCCAGGTTTCACTGTTTACACACCATATCAACCACAGGGTGTCACTGAGAACAGTACTTTACCCCAGGTTTCACTGTTTACACACCATATCAACCACAGGGTGTCACTGAGAACAGTACTTTACCCCAGGTTTCACTGTTTACACACCATATCAACCACAGGGTGTCACTGAGAACAGTACTTTACCCCAGGTTTCACTGTTTACACACCATATCAACCACAGGGTGTCACTGAGAACAGTACTTTACCCCAGGTTTCACTGTTTACACACCATATCAACCACAGGGTGTCACTGAGAACAGTACTTTACCCCAGGTTTCACTGTTTACACACCATATCAACCACAGGGTGTCACTGAGAACAGTACTTTACCCCAGGTTTCACTGTTTACACACCATATCAACCACAGGGTGTCACTGAGAACAGTACTTTACCCCAGGTTTCACTGTTTACACACCATATCAACCACAGGGTGTCACTGAGAACAGTACTTTACCCCAGGTTTCACTGTTTACACACCATATCAACCACAGGGTGTCACTGAGAACAGTACTTTACCCCAGGTTTCACTGTTTACACACCATATCAACCACAGGGTGTCACTGAGAACAGTACTTTACCCCAGGTTTCACTGTTTACACACCATATCAACCACAGGGTGTCACTGAGAACAGTACTTTACCCCAGGTTTCACTGTTTACACACCATATCAACCACAGGGTGTCACTGAGAACAGTACTTTACCCCAGGTTTCACTGTTTACACACCATATCAACCACAGGGTGTCACTGAGAACAGTACTTTACCCCAGGTTTCACTGTTTACACACCATATCAACCACAGGGTGTCACTGAGAACAGTACTTTACCCCAGGTTTCACTGTTTACACACCATATCAACCACAGGGTGTCACTGAGAACAGTACTTTACCCCAGGTTTCACTGTTTACACACCATATCAACCACAGGGTGTCACTGAGAACAGTACTTTACCCCAGGTTTCACTGTTTACACACCATATCAACCACAGGGTGTCACTGAGAACAGTACTTTACCCCAGGTTTCACTGTTTACACACCATATCAACCACAGGGTGTCACTGAGAACAGTACTTTACCCCAGGTTTCACTGTTTACACACCATATCAACCACAGGGTGACCTGAGAACAGTACTTTACCCCAGGTTTCACTGTTTACACACCATATCAACCACAGGGTGTCACTGAGAACAGTACTTTACCCCAGGTTTCACTGTTTACACACCATATCAACCACAGGGTGTCACTGAGAACAGTACTTTACCCCAGGTTTCACTGTTTACACACCATATCAACCACAGGGTGGACCTGAGAACAGTACTTTACCCCAGGTTTCACTGTTTACACACCATATCAACCACAGGGTGTCACTGAGAACAGTACTTTACCCCAGGTTTCACTGTTTACACACCATATCAACCACAGGGTGTCACTGAGAACAGTACTTTACCCCAGGTTTCACTGTTTACACACCATATCAACCACAGGGTGTCACTGAGAACAGTACTTTACCCCAGGTTTCACTGTTTACACACCATATCAACCACAGGGTGTCACTGAGAACAGTACTTTACCCCAGGTTTCACTGTTTACACACCATATCAACCACAGGGTGTCACTGAGAACAGTACTTTACCCCAGGTTTCACTGTTTACACACCATATCAACCACAGGGTGTCACTGAGAACAGTACTTTACCCCAGGTTTCACTGTTTACACACCATATCAACCACAGGGTGTCACCTGAGAACAGTACTTTACCCCAGGTTTCACTGTTTACACACCATATCAACCACAGGGTGTCACTGAGAACAGTACTTTACCCCAGGTTTCACTGTTTACACACCATATCAACCACAGGGTGTCACTGAGAACAGTACTTTACCCCAGGTTTCACTGTTTACACACCATATCAACCACAGGGTGTCACTGAGAACAGTACTTTACCCCAGGTTTCACTGTTTACACACCATATCAACCACAGGGTGTCACTGAGAACAGTACTTTACCCCAGGTTTCACTGTTTACACACCATATCAACCACAGGGTGTCACTGAGAACAGTACTTTACCCCAGGTTTCACTGTTTACACACCATATCAACCACAGGGTGTCACTGAGAACAGTACTTTACCCCAGGTTTCACTGTTTACACACCATATCAACCACAGGGTGTCACTGAGAACAGTACTTTACCCCAGGTTTCACTGTTTACACACCATATCAACCACAGGGTGTCACTGAGAACAGTACTTTACCCCAGGTTTCACTGTTTACACACCATATCAACCACAGGGTGTCACTGAGAACAGTACTTTACCCCAGGTTTCACTGTTTACACACCATATCAACCACAGGGTGTCACTGAGAACAGTACTTTACCCCAGGTTTCACTGTTTACACACCATATCAACCACAGGGTGTCACTGAGAACAGTACTTTACCCCAGGTTTCACTGTTTACACACCATATCAACCACAGGGTGTCACTGAGAACAGTACTTTACCCCAGGTTTCACTGTTTACACACCATATCAACCACAGGGTGGACTGAGAACAGTACTTTACCCCAGGTTTCACTGTTTACACACCATATCAACCACAGGGTGTCACTGAGAACAGTACTTTACCCCAGGTTTCACTGTTTACACACCATATCAACCACAGGGTGTCACTGAGAACAGTACTTTACCCCAGGTTTCACTGTTTACACACCATATCAACCACAGGGTGTCACTGAGAACAGTACTTTACCCCAGGTTTCACTGTTTACACACCATATCAACCACAGGGTGTCACTGAGAACAGTACTTTACCCCAGGTTTCACTGTTTACACACCATATCAACCACAGGGTGTCACTGAGAACAGTACTTTACCCCAGGTTTCACTGTTTACACACCATATCAACCACAGGGTGTCACTGAGAACAGTACTTTACCCCAGGTTTCACTGTTTACACACCACATCAACCACAGGGTGTCACTGAGAACAGTACTTTACCCCAGGTTTCACTGTTTACACACCATATCAACCACAGGGTGTCACTGAGAACAGTACTTTACCCCAGGTTTCACTGTTTACACACCATATCAACCACAGGGTGTCACTGAGAACAGTACTTTACCCCAGGTTTCACTGTTTACACACCATATCAACCACAGGGTGACACTGAGAACAGTACTTTACCCCAGGTTTCACTGTTTACACACCATATCAACCACAGGGTGTCACTGAGAACAGTACTTTACCCCAGGTTTCACTGTTTACACACCATATCAACCACAGGGTGTCACTGAGAACAGTACTTTACCCCAGGTTTCACTGTTTACACACCATATCAACCACAGGGTGTCACTGAGAACAGTACTTTACCCCAGGTTTCACTGTTTACACACCATATCAACCACAGGGTGTCACTGAGAACAGTACTTTACCCCAGGTTTCACTGTTTACACACCATATCAACCACAGGGTGTCACTGAGAACAGTACTTTACCCCAGGTTTCACTGTTTACACACCATATCAACCACAGGGTGTCACTGAGAACAGTACTTTACCCCAGGTTTCACTGTTTACACACCATATCAACCACAGGGTGTCACTGAGAACAGTACTTTACCCCAGGTTTCACTGTTTACACACCATATCAACCACAGGGTGTCACTGAGAACAGTACTTTACCCCAGGTTTCACTGTTTACACACCATATCAACCACAGGGTGTCACTGAGAACAGTACTTTACCCCAGGTTTCACTGTTTACACACCATATCAACCACAGGGTGTCACTGAGAACAGTACTTTACCCCAGGTTTCACTGTTTACACACCATATCAACCACAGGGTGTCACTGAGAACAGTACTTTACCCCAGGTTTCACTGTTTACACACCATATCAACCACAGGGTGTCACTGAGAACAGTACTTTACCCCAGGTTTCACTGTTTACACACCATATCAACCACAGGGTGTCACTGAGAACAGTACTTTACCCCAGGTTTCACTGTTTACACACCATATCAACCACAGGGTGTCACTGAGAACAGTACTTTACCCCAGGTTTCACTGTTTACACACCATATCAACCACAGGGTGTCACTGAGAACAGTACTTTACCCCAGGTTTCACTGTTTACACACCATATCAACCACAGGGTGTCACTGAGAACAGTACTTTACCCCAGGTTTCACTGTTTACACACCATATCAACCACAGGGTGTCACTGAGAACAGTACTTTACCCCAGGTTTCACTGTTTACACACCATATCAACCACAGGGTGTCACTGAGAACAGTACTTTACCCCAGGTTTCACTGTTTACACACCATATCAACCACAGGGTGTCACTGAGAACAGTACTTTACCCCAGGTTTCACTGTTTACACACCATATCAACCACAGGGTGTCACTGAGAACAGTACTTTACCCCAGGTTTCACTGTTTACACACCATATCAACCACAGGGTGTCACTGAGAACAGTACTTTACCCCAGGTTTCACTGTTTACACACCATATCAACCACAGGGTGTCACTGAGAACAGTACTTTACCCCAGGTTTCACTGTTTACACACCATATCAACCACAGGGTGTCACTGAGAACAGTACTTTACCCCAGGTTTCACTGTTTACACACCATATCAACCACAGGGTGTCACTGAGAACAGTACTTTACCCCAGGTTTCACTGTTTACACACCATATCAACCACAGGGTGTCACTGAGAACAGTACTTTACCCCAGGTTTCACTGTTTACACACCATATCAACCACAGGGTGTCACTGAGAACAGTACTTTACCCCAGGTTTCACTGTTTACACACCATATCAACCACAGGGTGTCACTGAGAACAGTACTTTACCCCAGGTTTCACTGTTTACACACCATATCAACCACAGGGTGTCACTGAGAACAGTACTTTACCCCAGGTTTCACTGTTTACACACCATATCAACCACAGGGTGTCACTGAGAACAGTACTTTACCCCAGGTTTCACTGTTTACACACCATATCAACCACAGGGTGTCACTGAGAACAGTACTTTACCCCAGGTTTCACTGTTTACACACCATATCAACCACAGGGTGTCACTGAGAACAGTACTTTACCCCAGGTTTCACTGTTTACACACCATATCAACCACAGGGTGTCACTGAGAACAGTACTTTACCCCAGGTTTCACTGTTTACACACCATATCAACCACAGGGTGTCACTGAGAACAGTACTTTACCCCAGGTTTCACTGTTTACACACCATATCAACCACAGGGTGTCACTGAGAACAGTACTTTACCCCAGGTTTCACTGTTTACACACCACATCAACCACAGGGTGTCACTGAGAACAGTACTTTACCCCAGGTTTCACTGTTTACACACCACATCAACCACAGGGTGTCACTGAGAACAGTACTTTACCCCAGGTTTCACTGTTTACACACCACATCAACCACAGGGTGTCACTGAGAACAGTACTTTACCCCAGGTTTCACTGTTTACACACCATATCAACCACAGGGTGTCACTGAGAACAGTACTTTACCCCAGGTTTCACTGTTTACACACCATATCAACCACAGGGTGTCACTGAGAACAGTACTTTACCCCAGGTTTCACTGTTTACACACCATATCAACCACAGGGTGTCACTGAGAACAGTACTTTACCCCAGGTTTCACTGTTTACACACCATATCAACCACAGGGTGTCACTGAGAACAGTACTTTACCCCAGGTTTCACTGTTTACACACCATATCAACCACAGGGTGGACACTGAGAACAGTACTTTACCCCAGGTTTCACTGTTTACACACCATATCAACCACAGGGTGTCACTGAGAACAGTACTTTACCCCAGGTTTCACTGTTTACACACCATATCAACCACAGGGTGTCACTGAGAACAGTACTTTACCCCAGGTTTCACTGTTTACACACCATATCAACCACAGGGTGACTGAGAACAGTACTTTACCCCAGGTTTCACTGTTTACACACCATATCAACCACAGGGTGTCACCTGAGAACAGTACTTTACCCCAGGTTTCACTGTTTACACACCATATCAACCACAGGGTGTCACTGAGAACAGTACTTTACCCCAGGTTTCACTGTTTACACACCATATCAACCACAGGGTGTCACTGAGAACAGTACTTTACCCCAGGTTTCACTGTTTACACACCATATCAACCACAGGGTGTCACTGAGAACAGTACTTTACCCCAGGTTTCACTGTTTACACACCATATCAACCACAGGGTGTCACTGAGAACAGAGAACAGTACTTTACCCCAGGTTTCACTGTTTACACACCATATCAACCACAGGGTGTCACTGAGAACAGTACTTTACCCCAGGTTTCACTGTTTACACACCATATCAACCACAGGGTGTCACTGAGAACAGTACTTTACCCCAGGTTTCACTGTTTACACACCATATCAACCACAGGGTGTCACTGAGAACAGTACTTTACCCCAGGTTTCACTGTTTACACACCATATCAACCACAGGGTGTCACTGAGAACAGTACTTTACCCCAGGTTTCACTGTTTACACACCATATCAACCACAGGGTGTCACTGAGAACAGTACTTTACCCCAGGTTTCACTGTTTACACACCATATCAACCACAGGGTGTCACTGAGAACAGTACTTTACCCCAGGTTTCACTGTTTACACACCATATCAACCACAGGGTGTCACTGAGAACAGTACTTTACCCCAGGTTTCACTGTTTACACACCATATCAACCACAGGGTGTCACTGAGAACAGTACTTTACCCCAGGTTTCACTGTTTACACACCATATCAACCACAGGGTGTCACTGAGAACAGTACTTTACCCCAGGTTTCACTGTTTACACACCATATCAACCACAGGGTGTCACTGAGAACAGTACTTTACCCCAGGTTTCACTGTTTACACACCATATCAACCACAGGGTGTCACTGAGAACAGTACTTTACCCCAGGTTTCACTGTTTACACACCATATCAACCACAGGGTGTCACTGAGAACAGTACTTTACCCCAGGTTTCACTGTTTACACACCATATCAACCACAGGGTGTCACTGAGAACAGTACTTTACCCCAGGTTTCACTGTTTACACACCATATCAACCACAGGGTGTCACTGAGAACAGTACTTTACCCCAGGTTTCACTGTTTACACACCATATCAACCACAGGGTGTCACTGAGAACAGTACTTTACCCCAGGTTTCACTGTTTACACACCATATCAACCACAGGGTGTCACTGAGAACAGTACTTTACCCCAGGTTTCACTGTTTACACACCATATCAACCACAGGGTGTCACTGAGAACAGTACTTTACCCCAGGTTTCACTGTTTACACACCATATCAACCACAGGGTGTCACTGAGAACAGTACTTTACCCCAGGTTTCACTGTTTACACACCATATCAACCACAGGGTGTCACTGAGAACAGTACTTTACCCCAGGTTTCACTGTTTACACACCATATCAACCACAGGGTGTCACTGAGAACAGTACTTTACCCCAGGTTTCACTGTTTACACACCATATCAACCACAGGGTGTCACTGAGAACAGTACTTTACCCCAGGTTCCACTGTTTACACACCATATCAACCACAGGGTGGAACTGAGAACAGTACTTTACCCCAGGTTTCACTGTTTACACACCATATCAACCACAGGGTGTCACTGAGAACAGTACTTTACCACAGGTTTCACTGTTTACACACCATATCAACCACAGGGTCGACCTGAGAACAGTACTTTACCCCAGGTTTCACTGTTTACACACCATATCAACCACAGGGTGTCACTGAGAACAGTACTTTACCACAGGTTTCAGTGTTTACACACCATATCAACCACAGGGTGTCACTGAGAACAGTACTTTACCCCAGGTTCCACTGTTTACACACCATATCAACCACAGGGTGGACCTGAGAACAGTACTTTACCCCAGGTTTCACTGTTTACACACCATATCAACCACAGGGTGGACCTGAGAACAGTACTTTACCCCAGGTTTCACTGTTTACACACCATATCAACCACAGGGTGTCACTGAGAACAGTACTTTACCCCAGGTTTCACTGTTTACACACCATATCAACCACAGGGTGTCACTGAGAACAGTACTTTACCCCAGGTTTCACTGTTTACACACCATATCAACCACAGGGTGGAACTGAGAACAGTACTTTACCCCAGGTTTCACTGTTTACACACCATATCAACCACAGGGTGTCACTGAGAACAGTACTTTACCCCAGGTTCCACTGTTTACACACCATATCAACCACAGGGTGTCACTGAGAACAGTACTTTACCCCAGGTTTCACTGTTTACACACCATATCAACCACAGGGTGTCACTGAGAACAGTACTTTACCACAGGTTTCACTGTTTACACACCATATCAACCACAGGGTCGACCTGAGAACAGTACTTTACCCCAGGTTTCACTGTTTACACACCATATCAACCACAGGGTGGACCTGAGAACAGTACTTTACCCCAGGTTTCAGTGTTTACACACCATATCAACCACAGGGTGTCACTGAGAACAGTACTTTACCCCAGGTTCCACTGTTTACACACCATATCAACCACAGGGTGGACCTGAGAACAGTACTTTACCCCAGGTTTCACTGTTTACACACCATATCAACCACAGGGTGGACCTGAGAACAGTACTTTACCCCAGGTTTCACTGTTTACACACCATATCAACCACAGGGTGTCACTGAGAACAGTACTTTACCCCAGGTTTCACTGTTTACACACCATATCAACCACAGGGTGTCACTGAGAACAGTACTTTACCCCAGGTTTCACTGTTTACACACCATATCAACCACAGGGTGGAACTGAGAACAGTACTTTACCCCAGGTTTCACTGTTTACACACCATATCAACCACAGGGTGTCACTGAGAACAGTACTTTACCCCAGGTTCCACTGTTTACACACCATATCAACCACAGGGTGTCACTGAGAACAGTACTTTACCCCAGGTTTCACTGTTTACACACCATATCAACCACAGGGTGTCACTGAGAACAGTACTTTACCACAGGTTTCACTGTTTACACACCATATCAACCACAGGGTCGACCTGAGAACAGTACTTTACCCCAGGTTTCACTGTTTACACACCATATCAACCACAGGGTGGACCTGAGAACAGTACTTTACCCCAGGTTTCAGTGTTTACACACCATATCAACCACAGGGTGTCACTGAGAACAGTACTTTACCCCAGGTTCCACTGTTTACACACCATATCAACCACAGGGTGTCACTGAGAACAGTACTTTACCCCAGGTTTCACTGTTTACACACCATATCAACCACAGGGTGTCACTGAGAAGAACTCTCCAGCCCAGCTTCCACTGTTCAGACATGCAGGCAAACCTCTGTTAAGAAGCTCCCTGCTGCTGTGGTGATTTGATTCTCAGGCTATCTATTTGTCGGGTCCTTTGTGATTTGTGAGTTTGTGTTCTGACAGATTGTTTTCCTCTTATGATTGGTGTTCTCCACTGCGGTCAAACATTCAGCGAAGTGAAGCACTACAATAGTACAGGAGGCCTGGGAACATGTTGGGTGAGGGGAGAGGGGGTGGGCGAGGGAGAGGGGGTGGGCGAGGGGGGAGAGGGGGTGGGCGAGGGAGAGGGAGAGGGGGGTGGGCGAGGGAGCGAGCGAATACAAGGGAGAGAGAAGAGAGAAAGTAGCGAGATGGATGAGAGGGAGAAAGAGCGAATACAAGGGAGAGACAGGAGAGAAAGTAGCAAGATGGAGCAGAGGGAGCAAGTGAATGATGAGAGAAAGAGAGAGATGTCACACTGGCTGTATGCTTTCTCTGGGTTCCTCACCTTTTCCCCTCGTTCCCAGGACCACTTCTCCCTTCCATATCCACGTCCCCCTCAGCAGGTCACTTGCCTTTCATACTCCTTCACGACCTTTGAACTTTACCACAGAAATAGAAGTGGTCAGACATTGATTTGCTGCTTCAAACTTCAGTTAGATAAAAGAAGTGAGTGTTTGATTTATCCGGGTTGATCTAAATATCCCACGCAGCACATAACTCACAGCCCGATTGTTAGAAAATATGTCAGTCTGTCTATTTCTGTTGTTGGATGAAGTTCTGTTTAAACAAGACACACTGGCACAGACCAACGGACCCGATTTGGCTTTGCCTCATTTGTTGTTTTTGAGTCCCAATGTTTAGTTGTGGTTCTTATTTGTTGGTTTTCTACTGTGTGTGTGTGTGTGTGTGTATGTGTGTGTGTGTGTGTGTGTGTGTGTGTGTGTGTGTGTGTGTGTGTGTGTGTGTATGTGTGTAAACATACAATGCGAAGCTAGAGTTAAGAGAGTAAAATCTAAATTCAATAGAGTTTTCTATGTTGTAGTGATTTTTCACATGGCCAAATAAATATACAGAAAGGTTTCAGGTACTGTTATAACTACTACCAGAAAGACTGGTACTACTACCTAACACCTGCGTGAACACACTGTAATTTGCAAACAAAGACATGTAGGGATGGTTGGGTTCAATTGAATTCCAGGACAGACTCCTTTTGAGTTGGACATATTCTAGTACGACTGATCAAAGCCCCATCTCTCTCTCTCTCCCTGGACCGCAACTGAACCCCTTTCTCTCTCTCTCTCTCCCTGGACCGCAACTGAACCCATCTCTCTCTCTCTGGACCGCAACTGAACCTCTCTCTCTCTTCCTGGACCGCAACTGAACCCCTCTCTCTCTCTCCCTGGACCGCAACTGAACTCCTCTCTCTCTCTCTCTCTCTCTCTCTCTCTCCCTGAACCGCAACTGAACCCCTCTCTCTCTCTCCCTGAACCTCAACTGAACCTGTCTCTCTCTCTCTCCTTGAACCGCAACTGAACCCCTCTCTCTCTCTCCCTGAACCTCAACTGAACCTGTCTCTCTCTCTCCCTGAACCTCAACTGAACCTGTCTCTCTCTCTCTCCCTGAACCTCAACTGAACCTGTCTCTCCCTCTCTCCCTGAACCTCAACTGAACCCATCTCTCTCTCTCCCTGAAACTCAACTGAGCTGCGCTCACAAACCAACCAGAATCCTCACCTCTCTTCTCAGTGAACTGTCCCTTTGTTGCGGTGCTGCTGACGTTATGCTTTAATGAAGAGAGGAGATGATGGAGACGGTGCTGCTGACGTTATGCTTTAATGAAGAGAGGAGATGATGGAGACGGTGCTGCTGAAAGAGAGAGAGAAGTATGCAACATGTAACAAGCAGTATAACAATGTTATCAGAGTTTGTGTGTGCTCATGCGCGCATGCGTGTGTATATTTACAAGTGTCAGTGTGTAATTAGCCATCAGATAAAATGATCAAGCTAAAAACAGTCTCATGTGTTGGTGTTACTGCACTCAGTACATACAGTGCATTCGGAAAGTATTCAGACACCTCGACTTCATCCACATTTTGTTACGTTACAGCCTTATTCTAAAATGTTTTTAAAAAATGTTCCTCATCAATCTACACACAATGCTCCATAATGACAAAGCAAAAACAGGATTTTTGACATTTTCACAAATGTATGAAAAATTAACATCTGAAATATCACGTTTACATACGCATTCAGACCCTTTACTCAGTACTTTGTTGAAGTACCTTTGGCAGCGATTCCAGTCCCTGCCGCTGGAAAACATGATACTGCCACCACCATGCTTCTCTGTAGGGATGGTGCCAGGCTTCCTCCAGACATGATGCTGCCACCACCATGCTTCTCTGTAGGGATGGTGCCAGGCTTTCTCCAGACATGATGCTGCCACCACCATGCTTCACTGTAGGGATGGTGCCAGGCTTCCTCCAGACATGATGCTGCCACCAACATGCTTCTCTGTAGGGATGGTGCCAGGCTTCCTCCAGACATGATGCTGCCACCAACATGCTTCTCTGTAGGGATGGTGCCAGGCTTCCTCCAGACATGATGCTGCCACCAACATGCTTCTCTGTAGGGATGGTGCCAGGCTTCCTCCAGACATGATGCTGCCACCAACATGCTTCACTGTAGGGATGGTGCCAGGCTTTCTCCAGACATGATGCTGCCACCAACATGCTTCACTGTAGGGATGGTGCCAGGCTTCCTCCAGACATGATGCTGCCACCAACATGCTTCACTGTAGGGATGGTGCCAGGCTTTCTCCAAACATGATGCTGCCACCACCATGCTTCTCTGTAGGGATGGTGCCAGGCTTCCTCCAGACATGATGCTGCCACCAACATGCTTCACTGTAGGGATGGTGCCAGGCTTCCTCAAGACATGATGCTGCCACCAACATGCTTCACTGTAGAGATGGTGCCAGGCTTCCTCCAGACATGATGCTACCACCAACATGCTTCACTGTAGGGATGGTGCCAGGCTTTCTCCAAACATGATGCTGCCACCACCATGCTTCTCTGTAGGGATGGTGCCAGGCTTCCTCCAGACATGATGCTGCCACCAACATGCTTCACTGTAGGGATGGTGCCAGGCTTCCTCAAGACATGATGCTGCCACCAACATGCTTCACTGTAGAGATGGTGCCAGGCTTCCTCCAGACATGATGCTACCACCAACATGCTTCACTGTAGGGATGGTGCCAGGCTTCCTCCAGACATGACGCTGCCACCAACATGCTTCACTGTAGGGATGGTGCCAGGCTTCCTCCAGACATGATGCTGCCACCAACATGCTTCACTGTAGGGATGGTGCCAGGCTTCCTCCAGACATGACGCTGCCACCAACATGCTTCACTGTAGGGATGGTGCCAGGCTTCCTCCAGACATGATGCTGCCACCACCATGCTTCACTGTAGGGATGGTGCCAGGCTTCCTCCAGACATGATGCTGCCACCAACATGCTTCACTGTAGGAATGGTGCCAGGCTTCCTCCAGACATGACGCTGCCACCACCATGCTTCACTGTAGGGATGGTGCCAGGCTTCCTCCAGACATGATGCTACCACCAACATGCTTCACTGTAGGGATGGTGCCAGGCTTCCTCCAGACATGACGCTGCCACCAACATGCTTCACTGTAGGGATGGTGCCAGGCTTCCTCCAGACATGATGCTGCCACCAACATGCTTCACTGTAGGGATGGTGCCAGGCTTCCTCCAGACATGACGCTGCCACCAACATGCTTCACTGTAGGGATGGTGCCAGGCTTCCTCCAGACATGATGCTGCCACCACCATGCTTCACTGTAGGGATGGTGCCAGGCTTCCTCCAGACATGATGCTGCCACCAACATGCTTCACTGTAGGAATGGTGCCAGGCTTCCTCCAGACATGACGCTGCCACCACCATGCTTCACTGTAGGGATGGTGCCAGGCTTCCTCCAGACATGATGCTGCCACCAACATGCTTCACTGTTGGGATGGTGCCAGGCTTCCTCCAGACATGATGCTGCCACCACCATGCTTCACTGTAGGGATGGTGCCAGACTTCCTCAGACATGACGCTTGGCATTCAGGTCAAAGAGTTCTTATTAATCAGACCAGAGAATCTTGTTTCTCATGGTCTGAGAGTCCTTTTGGTTCTTTTGGCAAATGTGCCTTTTACTGAGAAGTGGCTTCTGTCTGGTCACTCTACCATAAAGGCCTGGTTGGTGGAGTGCTGCAGAGATGGTTTTTCCTATTTTATTTCATTACAACCTGTAATTTAAATGGAATTTTATTTGGATTTCCTGTAATGGACATACACAAAAAAAATCAAAATTGTTGAAGTGAAATGGAAAAAATTACTTGTTCCAAAAATAAAAAAAATAAAAATTTTAAACGAAAAAGTGGTGCGTGCTTATGTATTCATCCCCTTTGCTATGAAGCTCCTAAATAAGATCTGGTGCAACCAATTACCTTCAGAAGTCACAGAATTAGCTAAATAAAGTCCACCTGTGTGCAATCTAAGTGTCACATGATCTGTCACATGATCTCAGTATATATACACCTGTTCTGAACGGCCACAAAGCCTGTAACACCATTAAACTGTCACGATCGTTTAGAGATGGATTGGACCAAGGTGCAGCGTGGTAGGTGTACATTTTACTTTATTTAAATGACACCAAAAAAAAAATACAAAAACAAAAGCTTCATGCAGTGCAGAAAGCAACTACACACAAACAAGATCCCACAAACTAAAGGTGGAAAAAAGGCTGCCTAAGTATGATACCCAATCAGAGACAAAGATAGACAGCTGCCTCTGATTGGGAACCATACCCGGCCAACAAAGAAACAGACAAACTAGAATGCCCACCCAAATCACACCGACCTAACCAAATAGAGAAATAAAACGTCTCTCTAAGGTCAGGGCGTGACATTAACAAGGAGCACCATCAAGCAAGCGGCACTATGAAGACCAAGGCGCTCTTCAAACAGGTCAGGGACAAAGTTGTGGAGAAGTACAGATCAGGGTTGTGTTATATAAAAATATCTGAAACTTTGAACATCCCACAGAGCACCATTAAATCCATTATTAAAAAATTGAAAGAATATGGCACCACAACAAACCTGCCAAGAGAGGCAAACTCGCGGACCAGGCAAGGAGGGCATTAATCAGAGAGACAACAAAGAGACCAAAGATGACCCTGAAGGAGCTGCAAAGCTCCACAGCGGAGATTGGAGTATCTGTCCATAGGACCACTTTATGCCACGCACTCCACAGATTTGGGATTTACGGAAGAGTGGCCAGAAAATAAAATATATATCTAAAAAGCCATTGCTTAAAGAAAAAAATAAGCAAAAACGTTTGGTGTTAATCAAAAGGCATGTGGGAGACTCCCCAAACATATGGAAGAAGGTTCTCTGGTTAGAAGAGACTAAAATTGAACTTTTTGGCCATCAAGGAAAATGCTATGTCTGGCGCAAACCCAACACCTCTCACTTCCCGAGAACAACATCCCCACAGTGAAGCATGGTGATGGCAGCATCATGCTGTGGGGATGTTTTTCATCGACAGGGACTAGGAAACAGGTCAGTATTGAAGGAACGATGGATGGAGCTAAATACAGGGAAATTGTTGAAATTCTCTCTTCCAGAGATTTGAGACTGGGACGAAAGTTCACCTTCCAGCAGGACAATGGCCCTAAGCATACAGCTAAAGCAACACTCGGGTGGTTTAAGCGGAAACATTTAAATGTCTTGGAATGGCCTAGACAAAGCCCAGACCTAAATCCAATTGATTGCTGTACACCAGCGGAACCCATCCAACTTGAAGGAGCTGGAGGTGTTTTGCCTTGAAGAATGGGTGGCTAATCTCAGTGGCTAGATGTGCCAAGCTTATAGAGACATACCCCAAGAGACTTGCAGCTGTGACTTTGGGGGGGGGGGGTGAATAGTCACGCATGCTCAAGTTTTCTGTTGTTTGGTCTTAGTTCTTGTTTGTTTCACATTAAAAAAATATTTTGCATCTTCAAAGTGGTAGGCATATTGTTGAAAATAAAACAACACAAATCCCCACAAATCCATTTTAATTCCAGGTTATATGTCAACAAAATAGGAAAAATGCCAAGGGGGTGAATACTTTCGCAAGCCATTGTAGTATATACAGTTGAAGTCAGAAGTTTACATACACATTAGCCAAATAAGTTTATACTTAGTTTTTTACAATTCCTGACATTACATCCTAGTAAATATCCCCTGTCTTAGGTCAGTTAGGATCACCACTTTATTTTCAGAATGTGAAATATCAGAATAATAGCAGAGAGAATGATTTATTTCAGCCTTTATTTCTTTAATTACATTCCCAGTGGGTCAGAAGTTTAACATACTCTTAATTAGTATTTGGTAGCATTTCCTTTCAATTGTATAACTTGGGTCAAACATTTCAGGTAGCCTTTCACAAGCTTTCCACAATAAGTTGGGTGAATTTTGGCCCATTTCTCCTGACAGAGCTGGTGTAACTGAGTCAGGTTTGTTGGCCTCCTTGCTCGCACACGCTTTTTCAGTTCTGCCCACAAATTTTCTATATAATTGAGGTCAGGGCTTTGTGATGGCCACTCCAATACCTTGACCTTGTTGTCCTTAAGCCATGTTGTCCAAGACCCATTTGTGACCAAGCTTTAACTTCCTGACTGATGTCTTGAGATGTTGCTTCAATATATCCACATCATTTTCTCTCCTCATGATGCAATCTATTGTGTGAAGTGCACCAGTCCCTCCTGCAGCAAAGCACCCCCACAACATGATGCTGCCACCCCTGTGCTTCACGGTTGGGATACTGATCCGTTTCATCAGATGTCCGGGTGGCTGGTCTCAGATGATCCCACAGGTGAAGAAGCCAGATGTTGAGGTATTGGGGCGGTTATATGTGGTCTGTGGTTGTGAGGCCGGTTGGACATATTCTCTAAAACAGCGTTGAATAGGGAAATGAACATTCAATCCTCTGGCATCAGCTCTGGTGGACATTCCTGCATTCTGCATGCCAATTGCACACTCCCTCAAAACTTGAGACAGCTGTGGCATTGTGTTGTGACAAAACGGCACATTTTAGAGTGGCCTTTTATTGCCCCCAGCACAAGGTGCACCTATGCAACGATCATGTCTGTCAGGTGGATGGATTATCTTGCCAAAAGAGAAATGCTCAAGAACAGGGATGTAAATACATTTGTGCACAACATAGGAGAGAAATATGCTTTTGTGCATATGGAACTTTTCTGGGATTTTTTATTTCAGTTTATGAAACATGGGACCAACACTTTACATGTTCTTTTATATTTTTGTTCAGTATATATAAGTAGATAATAGTTGCCTAATCTGATAGATATGGATACAATTAAAACCTTTAATCTTTGTATCTGTCCCTAACAAATAAATAAATACATGAACAAGTGTATTTATTTAAAACTTTGACACAGTGAAGTCAAATGCATTGCACTATCATGGCTTAGTTTGTGTTCATTTGCAGCAGGCCTACAATCATTTATTGATCCAGCGGTTGGATTCCATCCATTGTAAACGGTAAATCATTAATTCATAAATGTTTATAGCTATAACATTGCACAACACTGACAGACAACTAGGGATGAGAATAGAGACAGGAATATAAATTAATATGCCATTCGTTTAAAATGATAATTTTTACAGGATAATTTCAAGATCCATCCAACCATTATACAGTACATGGTAAACCATCTACAGGTTTGACTATATTATACCTTTATAAGCCTCAGCTGCGGGAGGGTCTACTCCTGCATGAATGTTCTTCATTTTAGCATCAAATGAATTGTGCCATCCTCTAACATGGCCACTTTACATTCTGCTGTCTTTTGTATTTTTCCTGCTTTTTGTGTGTTTGAAATGGCACTGTTACCATGGGAGATTCAGCTGGCATTATGCAAATGATCTTAGTGTTTGGAATGGCACTGTTACCATGGGAGATTCAGCTGGCATTATGCAAATGATCTTAGTGTTTGGAATGGCACTGTTACCATGGGAGGTTCAGCTGGCATTATGCAAATGATCTTAGTGTTTGGAATGGCACTGTTACCATGGGAGATTCAGATGGCATTATGCAAATGATCTTAGTGTTTGGAATGGCACTGTTACCATGGGAGATTCAGCTGGCATTATGCAAATTATGTTAGTGTTTGTAGCCCAATTTTTAATCTGTAAAACAACTGCAATAACCATTATGCTAATTGCCTGGACATTTTAAATTACCATGGCAATTATGCATCACAAATAGTAGTTATATTTCTGTTTTGAAGGATTTCTCAGGTATATGGTAACTTTTGCAGCCAAGTGATTTTACTGTGCCTGGTAAAACACAGATTTTTATTGTCACACAAGGTGACACCAGTGGATTCAAAATTAGTATCCTAACAGTTATTTACATGACCGAAGTTGTATTTGGAAACCAATAATTATTCTGTACGAAATCAATAAGATTGACAGTGAGCAATTAGCTGTAGACAATCCAAGATGGCGTAGCAGTCAGATGTCTGTTGTCCCGTCTCGTCCCATGTATATATTTACATTTACATTTAAGTCATTTAGCAGACGCTCTTATCCAGAGCGACTTACAAATTGGTGCATTCACCTTATGACATCCAGTGGAACAGCCACTTTACAATAGTGCATCTAAATCTTTTAAGGGGGTGGTGAGAAGGATTACTTTATCCTATCCTAGGTATTCCTTAAAGAGGTGGGGTTTCAGGTGGCTCCGGAAGGTGGTGATTGACTCCGCTGTCCTGGCGTCGTGAGGGAGTTTGTTCCACCATTGGGGGGCCAGAGCAGCGAACAGTTTTGACTGGGCTGAGCGGGAACTGTACTTCCTCAGTGGTAGGGAGGCGAGCAGGCCAGAGGTGGATGAACGCAGTGCCCTTGTTTGGGTGTAGGGCCTGATCAGAGCCTGGAGGTACTGAGGTGCCGTTCCCCTCACAGCTCCGTAGGCAAGCACCATGGTCTTGTAGCGGATGCGAGCTTCAACTGGAAGCCAGTGGAGAGAGCGGAGGAGCGGGGTGACGTGAGAACACTTGGGAAGGTTGAACACCAGACGGGCTGCAGCGTTCTGGATGAGTTGTAGGGGTTTAATGGCACAGGCAGGGAGCCCAGCCAACAGCGATATATCTTTTTCTTCGTATATATTTTAGGGTATTTTTTAATCTCAGTTCCCATATATGGACTGAACATAACCTCCTGCAACCCGTCTCACCCAATGTGGTACAGATCTGCTATTTTTATACTTTAGAACCCATCAGGAGCTAGCCAGCTAACTAGCTACAAGCTAGTAGTTAGTTAGCCACTGCTAGCGGTCATAAGCGTTAACTCGGACATCAGCCAGCCTCAGCCCGGTCAATTCCTGCCAGTCTGCACAGCGCGATATCAACCCAGAGCATATCGGACTACTTTTTCTCTACCACATCTCCACATTTCCGGCTAGCTAGCTGCTATCCGAGTGACTACTCCTGGCTAATTTCTCTGTCCCGAAGCAAGCACCAATTAGCCTGGAGATAGCCTCAAGCTTATCCCATCTCCCGGCTAGCTGAAGAGGTCCATCAGCCATTTTCTTGGACTACAATATCTATTTTCCCAATTGGCCTGGACCCTTTTACTGCCGGGGCGGAGTTGCAATCTACTGCAGAGATAGCCTACAGAGTTCTGTCATACTTTCCAGGTCTGTGCCCAAAAACTTTGAGCTTCTACTTTTAAAAATCCACCTTTCCAGAAACAAGTTTCTCCCCGTTGCCGATTGTTATATACTTTCAGCCCCCAGCTGTGCCCTGGACACCATATGTGAATTGATTGCCCCCCATCTATCTTCAGAGTTTGTACTGTTGGGTGGCCTAAACTGGGGCATGCTTAACACCCCGGCCATCCTACAATCTAAGCCAGATGCCCTCAATCTCACACAAATTATCAAGGAACCTACTAGGTACAACCCTAAATCTGTAACCATGGGTATATATATATACCTTAGATATCATCCTGATCAACTTGACCTCTAAATACACCTCTGCTGTCTTCAACCAGGATATCAGTGATCATTGCCTCATTGCCTGTGTGCGTAATGGGTCCGCGGTCAAACAACCACCCCTCATCACTGTCAAACGCTCCCTAAAACACTTCAGCGAGCAGGCCTTTCTATTTGACCTGGCCCGGGTATCCTGGAAGGATATTGACCTCATCCTGTCAGTAGAGGATGCCTGGTTGCTCTTTAAAAGTGCTTTCCTCTCCATCTTAAATAAGCATGCCCCATTCAAAAAATGTAGAACTAAGAACAGACATAACCCTTGGTTCACCCCAGACTTAACTGCCCTTGACCAGCACAAAAACATCCTGTTGCGCTCTGCATTAACATTGAATAGCCACCGCGATATGCAAACTTTTCAGGGTAGTTAGGAACCAATATACTCAGTCAGTTACGAAAGCTAAGGCTAGCTTTTTCAGGCAGAAATTTGCATCCTGTAGTACTAATTCCAAAAAGTTTTGGGACACTGTGAAGTCCATGGAGAATAAGAGCACCTCCTCCCAGCTGCCCACTACACTGAGGATAGGAAACACTGTCACCACCGATAAATCTACGATAATCAATCATTTCAAAAAGCATTTTTCTACGGCTGGCCATGCTTTCAAATTGTCTACCCTTACCCAGGCCAACATCTCAGCACCCCTTGCAGCAACTTGCCCCCCCCCCGCTTGTCTTTCACCTAAATCCAGACAGCTGATGTTCTGAAAAAGCTGCAAAATCTGGATCCCTACAAATCAGATGGATTAGACAATCTGGACCCTCTCTTTCTAAAATGATCTGCCGAAATTGTTGCAAACCCTATTACTAGCCTAAACAACCTCTCTTTTGTATCGTCTGAGATCCCCAAACATTGGAAAGCTGCCGTGGTCATCCCCCTCTTCAAAGGGGAGACACTCTAGACCCAAACTGCTACAGACCTATTTCCATCCTTCCCTGCTATCAAACAGATCACCGACAATTCTGAATCCCACCGTAACTTCCCCATTATGCAATCTGGTTTCCGAGCTGGTCATGGGTGCACCTCAGCCACGCTCAAGGTCCTAAACGATATCATAACCGCCATCGATAAAAGTAATGTGCAGCCGTCTTCATCGACCTGGCCAAGGCTTTCAAATCTGTCAATCACAGCATTCTTATCAGCAGACTCAATAGCCTTGGCTTCTCAAATGACTGCCTCACCTGCTTCACCAACTACTTCTCATACAGAGTTCAGTGTGTCAAATCGGAGGGCCTGTTGTTCGGACCTCTGGCAGTCTCTATGCCACAGGGTTCAATTCTTGGGCTGACTCTTTTCTGTATATATCAATGATGTCTCTCTTGCTGCTGGTGATTCTCTGATCCCCCTCTACACAGACGATACCATTCTCTATACATCTGGCCCTTCTTTGGACACTGGGCTAACAAACCTCCAAACGAGCTTCATTGCCATACAACACTCCTTCCGAGGCCTCCAACTGCTTTTAAATGCAAGTAAAACTAAGTGCATGCTCTTCAACTGATTGCTGCTCGCAACGTCCCGCTCCACTAGCATCACTCCTCTGGACTGTTCTGACTTAGAATATGTGGACAACTAGAACTAACTACTGTAGGTGTCTGGTTAGACTGTAAACTCTCCTTCCAGACCCACATAAGCATCTCCAATCCAAAATTAAATCTAGAATTGGCTTCCTATTTCGCAACAAAGCCCCTTCACTCATGCTGCCAAACATACCCTCGTAGAACTGACTATCCTACTAATCCTTGACTTCGTCGGTGTCATTTACAAAATAGCCTCCAACACTCTACTCAGCAAACTGGATGTAGTCTATCACAGTGCCATCCGTTTTGTCATTAAAGCCCCATATACTACCCACCACTGCGGCCTGTATGCTCTCGTTGGCTGGCCCTCATTACATATTCGTCACCAAACCCACTGGCTCCAGGTCATCTATAAGTCAAAGCGGGGCTTTACCTAGCATAATCTCAGCTCACTGGTCACCATAGCAACACCCACCCATAGCACGCGCTGCAGCAGGTATATTTCACTGGTCACCATAGCAACACCCACCCATAGCACGCGCTCCAGCAGGTATATTTCACTGGTCACCATAGTAACACCCACCCATAGCACGCGCTCCAGCAGGTATATTTCACTGGTCATCATAGCAACACCCACCCATAGCACGCGCTCCAGCAGGTATATTTCACTGGTCACCATAGTAACACCCACCCATAGCACGCGCTCCAGCAGGTATATTTCACTGGTCACCATAGCAACACCCACCCATAGCACGTGCTCCAGCAGGTATATTTCACTGGTCACCATAGCAACACCCACCCACAACACGTGCTCCAGCAGGTATATTTCACTGGTCACCATAGCAACACCCACCCATAGCACATGCTCCAGCAGGTATATTTCACTGGTCACCATAGCAACACCCACCCATAGCACATGCTCCAGCAGGTATATTGCACTGGTCATCCCCAAAGCCAACAGTTACTTTGGCTGCCTTTCCTTCCAGTTCTCTGCTGCCAATGACTGGAACGAATTGCAAAAATCACTGAAATCACTATCTCCCTCTCTAACTTTAAGCATCACCTGTCAGAGCAGTTTACCGATCACTGTACCTGTACACAGCCAATCTGTAAATAGCACACCCAACTACCTCATCCCCATATTATTACTTATCCTCTTGCTCTTTTGCACCCCAGTAGCTCTACTTGCACATCATCATCTGCACATCTATCACTCCAGTGTTAATGCTAAATTGTCATTATTTTGCCTCTTTGGCCTATTTATTGCCTACCTCCCTACTCTTCTACATTTGCACACACTGTACATATCTTTTTCTATTGTGTTATTGACTGTACTTTTGTTTATGTGTAACTGTGTTGTTGTTTTTGTCGCACTGCTTTGCTTTATCTTGGCCAGGTCGCAGTTGTAAATGAGAAGTTGCTCTCAACTGGCCTACCTGGTCAAATAAAGGTGAAAAATATAAATAAATATAACATTTATTAATTAATGAGCATAAACACATTGTATTTTTATGGATGCAGACCTCAAAGATTTAATTGCATTGAATCAAATGAATCAGATCCAATGATTTACCTCCCATAGATCGGGGTGGCACTGGTACAATATACCATGGCCATAGACTGCCAATTGTATTGAAGCGACCAACACAACCATCTCTCCTGACAGTGACACTTTTAGGTGAGCTGAGTAGAGGATCCAGCTGGTGCCTGTTAGGGTGCAGGGGGAGTTTGTATCCGAAGCACAGCCCATAGAGAGAGAACACAGATACCTGTTAGGGTGCAGGGGGAGTTTGTAACCCAAGCACAGCCCATAGAGAGAGAACACAGATACCTGTTAGGGTGCAGGGGGAGTTTGTAACCCAAGCACAGCCCATAGAGAGAGAACACAGATACCTGTTAGGGTGCAGGGGGAGTTTGTATCCGAAGCACAGCCCATAGAGAGAGAACACAGATACCTGTTAGGGTGCAGGGGGAGTTTGTAACCGAAGCACAGCCCATAGAGAGAGAACACAGATACCTGTTAGGGTGCAGGGGGAGTTTGTAACCGAAGCACAGCCCATAGAGAGAGAACACAGATACCTGTTAGGGTGCAGGGGGAGTTTGTAACCGAAGCACAGCCCATAGAGAGAGAACACAGATACCTGTTAGGGTGCAGGGGGAGTTTGTAACCGAAGCACAGCCCATAGAGAGAGAACACAGATACCTGTTAGGGTGCAGGGGGAGTTTGTAACCCAAGCACAGCCCATAGAGAGAGAACACAGATACCTGTTAGGGTGCAGGGGGAGTTTGTAACCCAAGCACAGCCCATAGAGAGAGAACACAGAACCGGTCAGGGTGTTTTGGAGAGCCCACAGGTGGCTGTGGGAGTTGATGACCGGGGACTGGATCTATGCAGAAACAACCCCCTAGAGACCGTAACCCATATACCCTAGGCACTACTTTCTGAAGAAGAAGAAGACGAAGAAGAAGAAGAAGCACTTGTGTAGATCTGAAATTACTTGTAAAAAGAATGTTAGAGCAGCTGCCATATGGGTTTTATATAGAGCAGCTGCCATATGGGTTTTATATAGAGCAGCTGCCATATGGGTTTTATATAGAGCAGCTGCCACATGGGTTTTATATAGAGCAGCTGCCATATGGGTTTTATATAGAGCAGCTGCCATATGGGTTTTATATAGAGCAGCTGCCGTATGGGTTTTATATAGAGCAGCTGCCATATGGGTTTTATATAGAGCAGCTGCCATATGGGTTTTATGTAGAGCAGCTGCCATATGGGTTTTATATAGAGCAGCTGCCATATGGGTTTTATATAGAGCAGCTGCCATATGGGTTTTATATAGAGCAGCTGCCACATGGGTTTTATATAGAGCAGCTGCCATATGGGTTTTATATAGAGCAGCTGCCATATGGGTTTTATATAGAGCAGCTGCCGTATGGGTTTTATATAGAGCAGCTGCCACATGGGTTTTATATAGAGCAGCTGCCATATGGGTTTTATATAGAGCAGCTGCCATATGGGTTTTATATAGAGCAGCTGCCATATGTGTTTTATATAGAGCAGCTGCCATATGGGTTTTTATATAGAGCAGCTGCCATATGGGTTTTTATATAGAGCAGCTGCCATATGGGTTTTAAATAGAGCAGCTGCCACATGGGGTTTATATAGAGCAGGTGCCATATGGGTTTTAAATAGAGCAGCTGCCATATGGGTTTTATATGGAGCAGCTGCCATATGGGTTTTAAATAGAGCAGCTGCCATATGGGTTTTATATAGAGCAGCTGCCATATGGGTTTTAAATAGAGCAGCTGCCATATGGGTTTTAAATAGAGCAGCTGCCATATGGGTTTTATATGGAGCAGCTGCCATATGGGTTTTATATAGAGCAGCTGCCATTTGGGTTTTATATAGAGCAGCTGCCATATGGGTTTTAAATAACATTTGTTCAGATTCACTTGAAGTTAAGGCTGCGTACAATAATATCTATTTTAGTGAGAGAGATTTCTTTCTGAAGTGTACATTTGTTGACCACTCCCCACAAATGTAAAAGCATTGGATTAGTGGGCACAACAAGGGCTCATTTTATTGCGCTTGAAGGTCATTTACTAACCAGCAGAGGGCAGAATTGATATAAAAACCTCAATTCACCCTGATGAAGAATTGTTGCTTTCTCTCTCTCTCTCTCTCTCTCTGTCTCTCTCTCTCTCTCTGTCTCTGTCTCTCTCTCTCTCTCTCTCTCTCTCTTTCTCTCTCTGTGTCTCTCTCTCTCTTTCTCTCTCTCTCTCTCTCTCTCTCTCTCTTTCTCTCTCTGTGTCTCTCTCTGTCTCTCTCTCTCTGTCTCTCTCTCTCTCTCTTTCTCTCTCTCTCTCTCTCTCTCTCTCTCTCTCGCTGTCTCTTTTCATGCCTCAACAGTTTCCCATGTGTATCAAGAATGGTCCACCACCAAAAGGACATCCAGCCAAATTGAGTCAACATCATCCCTGTGGAACACTTTCGACACCTTGTAGAGTCCATGCCCTGAAGAATGGAGGCTGTTCTGTACACTCATTGTATATTGTTCACAGAAATATCATTGTCATTTTAAAATACTCTTTAATTCAATCCTTTGCTGTCAGACTGATGACTAAATACTCCATATTTCTGCTTGTCCTCTACCCGTTTTTGTGTAATAGTTGATAGATATAGAGGGGTTGGTTAAATGTAGGCCTTCAATAGAACAATGCGGAAGACACATTTCTGTTGTATAACTGACTAGGTATCTCCCTTTCTGTTGTACAACTGACAAGGTATCCCCCTTTCCTTTCTGTTGTACAACTGACTAGGTATCCCCCTTTCTGTTGTACAACTGACTAGGTATCTCCCTTTCTGTTGTACAATTGACTAGGTATCTCCCTTTCTGTTGAACAACTGACTAGGTATCTCCTTTTCTGTTGTACAGCTGACTAGGTATCCCCCTTTCTGTTGTACAACTGACTAGGTATCTCCCTTTCTGTTGTACAATTGACTAGGTATCTCCCTTTCTGTTGAACAACTGACTAGGTATCTCCTTTTCTGTTGTACAAATGACTAGGTATCCCCCTTTCTGTTGTACAACTGACTAGGTATCTCCCTTTCTGTTGTACAACTGACTAGGTATCTCCCTTTCTGTTGAACAACTGACTAGGTATCTCCCTTTCTGTTGTACAATTGACTAGGTATCCCCCTTTCTGTTGTATAACTGACTAGGTATCCCCCTTTCCTTTCTGTTGTACAACTGACTAGGTATCCCCCTTTCTGTTGTACAACTGACTAGGTATCTCCCTTTCCTTTCTGTTGTACAACTGACTAGGTATCCCCCTTTCTGTTGTACAACTGACTAGGTATCTCCCTTTCCTTTCTGTTGTACAACTGACTAGGTATCCCCCTTTCTGTTGTACAACTGACTAGGTATCCCCCTTTCCTTTCTGTTGTACAACTGACTAGGTATCCCCCTTTCTGTTGTACAACTGACTAGGTATCCCCCTTTCTGTTGTATAACTGACTAGGTATCCCCCTTTCTGTTGTACAACTGACTAGGTATCTCCCTTTCTGTTGTACAATTGACTAGGTATCTCCCTTTCCTTTCTGTTGTACGTCTGACTAGGTATCACCCTTTCCTTTCTGTTGTACGTCTGACTAGGTATCTATCCCCCTTTCTGTTGTACGTCTGACTAGGTATCCCCCTTTCCTTTCTGTTGTACAACTGACTAGGTATCCCCCTTTCCTTTCTGTTGTACAACTGACTAGGTATCCCCCTTTCTGTTGTACAACTGACTAGGTATCTCCCTTTCTGTTGAACAACTGACTAGGTATCTCCCTTTCTGTTGAACAACTGACTAGGTATCCCCCTTTCTGTTGTACAACTGACTAGGTATCTCCCTTTCTGTTGTACAATTGACTAGGTATCTCCCTTTCTGTTGAACAACTGACTAGGTATCTCCCTTTCTGTTGTACAATTGACTAGGTATCTCCCTTTCCTTTCTGTTGTACGTCTGACTAGGTATCACCCTTTCCTTTCTGTTGTACGTCTGACTAGGTATCACCCTTTCCTTTCTGTTGTACAACTGACTAGGTATCCCCCTTTCTGTTGTACAACTGACTAGGTATCTCCCTTTCTGTTGTACAATTGACTAGGTATCTCCCTTTCTGTTGTACAACTGACTAGGTATCTCCCTTTCTGTTGTACAACTGACTAAGTATCTCCCTTTCTGTTGTACAACTGACTAGGTATCCCCCTTTCCTTTCTGTTGTACAACTGACTAGGTATCCCACTTTCCTTTCTGTTGTACAACTGACTAGGTATCCCCCTTTCTGTTGTATAACTGACTAGGTATCCCCTTTCCTTTCTGTTGTACAACTGGCTAGGTATTCCCCTTTCTGTTGTACAACTGACTAGGTATTCCCCTTTCTGTTGTACAACTGACTAGGTATCTCCCTTTCTGTTGAACAACTGACTAGGTATCTCCCTTTCTGTTGTACAATTGACTAGGTATCCCCCTTTCTGTTGTATAACTGACTAGGTATCCCCCTTTCCTTTCTGTTGTACAACTGACTAGGTATCCCCCTTTCTGTTGTACAACTGACTAGGTATCTCCCTTTCCTTTCTGTTGTACAACTGACTAGGTATCCCCCTTTCTGTTGTACAACTGACTAGGTATCTCCCTTTCCTTTCTGTTGTACAACTGACTAGGTATCCCCCTTTCTGTTGTACAACTGACTAGGTATCCCCCTTTCCTTTCTGTTGTACAACTGACTAGGTATCCCCCTTTCTGTTGTACAACTGACTAGGTATCCCCCTTTCTGTTGTATAACTGACTAGGTATCCCCCTTTCTGTTGTACAACTGACTAGGTATCTCCCTTTCTGTTGTACAATTGACTAGGTATCTCCCTTTCCTTTCTGTTGTACGTCTGACTAGGTATCACCCTTTCCTTTCTGTTGTACGTCTGACTAGGTATCTATCCCCCTTTCTGTTGTACGTCTGACTAGGTATCCCCCTTTCCTTTCTGTTGTACAACTGACTAGGTATCCCCCTTTCCTTTCTGTTGTACAACTGACTAGGTATCCCCCTTTCTGTTGTACAACTGACTAGGTATCTCCCTTTCTGTTGAACAACTGACTAGGTATCTCCCTTTCTGTTGAACAACTGACTAGGTATCCCCCTTTCTGTTGTACAACTGACTAGGTATCTCCCTTTCTGTTGTACAATTGACTAGGTATCTCCCTTTCTGTTGAACAACTGACTAGGTATCTCCCTTTCTGTTGTACAATTGACTAGGTATCTCCCTTTCCTTTCTGTTGTACGTCTGACTAGGTATCACCCTTTCCTTTCTGTTGTACGTCTGACTAGGTATCACCCTTTCCTTTCTGTTGTACAACTGACTAGGTATCCCCCTTTCTGTTGTACAACTGACTAGGTATCTCCCTTTCTGTTGTACAATTGACTAGGTATCTCCCTTTCTGTTGTACAACTGACTAGGTATCTCCCTTTCTGTTGTACAACTGACTAAGTATCTCCCTTTCTGTTGTACAACTGACTAGGTATCCCCCTTTCCTTTCTGTTGTACAACTGACTAGGTACCCCACTTTCCTTTCTGTTGTACAACTGACTAGGTATCCCCCCTTTCTGTTGTATAACTGACTAGGTATCCCCCTTTCCTTTCTGTTGTACAACTGGCTAGGTATTCCCCTTTCTGTTGTACAACTGACTAGGTATTCCCCTTTCTGTTGTACAACTGACTAGGTATCTCCCTTTCTGTTGAACAACTGACTAGGTATCTCCCTTTCTGTTGTACAATTGACTAGGTATCCCCCTTTCTGTTGTATAACTGACTAGGTATCCCCCTTTCCTTTCTGTTGTACAACTGACTAGGTATCCCCCTTTCTGTTGTACAACTGACTAGGTATCTCCCTTTCCTTTCTGTTGTACAACTGACTAGGTATCCCCCTTTCTGTTGTACAACTGACTAGGTATCTCCCTTTCCTTTCTGTTGTACAACTGACTAGGTATCCCCCTTTCTGTTGTACAACTGACTAGGTATCCCCCTTTCCTTTCTGTTGTACAACTGACTAGGTATCCCCCTTTCTGTTGTACAACTGACTAGGTATCCCCCTTTCTGTTGTATAACTGACTAGGTATCCCCCTTTCTGTTGTACAACTGACTAGGTATCTCCCTTTCTGTTGTACAATTGACTAGGTATCTCCCTTTCCTTTCTGTTGTACGTCTGACTAGGTATCACCCTTTCCTTTCTGTTGTACGTCTGACTAGGTATCTATCCCCCTTTCTGTTGTACGTCTGACTAGGTATCCCCCTTTCCTTTCTGTTGTACAACTGACTAGGTATCCCCCTTTCCTTTCTGTTGTACAACTGACTAGGTATCCCCCTTTCTGTTGTACAACTGACTAGGTATCTCCCTTTCTGTTGAACAACTGACTAGGTATCTCCCTTTCTGTTGAACAACTGACTAGGTATCCCCCTTTCTGTTGTACAACTGACTAGGTATCTCCCTTTCTGTTGTACAATTGACTAGGTATCTCCCTTTCTGTTGAACAACTGACTAGGTATCTCCCTTTCTGTTGTACAATTGACTAGGTATCTCCCTTTCCTTTCTGTTGTACGTCTGACTAGGTATCACCCTTTCCTTTCTGTTGTACGTCTGACTAGGTATCACCCTTTCCTTTCTGTTGTACAACTGACTAGGTATCCCCCTTTCTGTTGTACAACTGACTAGGTATCTCCCTTTCTGTTGTACAATTGACTAGGTATCTCCCTTTCTGTTGTACAACTGACTAGGTATCTCCCTTTCTGTTGTACAACTGACTAAGTATCTCCCTTTCTGTTGTACAACTGACTAGGTATCCCCCTTTCCTTTCTGTTGTACAACTGACTAGGTACCCCACTTTCCTTTCTGTTGTACAACTGACTAGGTATCCCCCCTTTCTGTTGTATAACTGACTAGGTATCCCCCTTTCCTTTCTGTTGTACAACTGGCTAGGTATTCCCCTTTCTGTTGTACAACTGACTAGGTATCCCCCTTTCTGTTGTACGTCTGACTAGGTATCCCCCTTTCCTTTCTGTTGTACAACTGACTAGGTATTCCCCTTTCTGTTGTACAACTGACTAGGTATCCCCCTTTCTGTTGTACGTCTGACTAGGTATCCCCCTTTCCTTTCTGTTGTACAACTGACTAGGTATTCCCCTTTCTGTTGTACAACTGACTAGGTATCGCCCTTTCCTTTCTGTTGTACAACTGACTAGGTATCCCCCTTTCCTTTCTGTTGTACAACTGACTAGGTATCCCCCTTTCCTTTCTGTTGTACAACTGACTAGGTATCCCCCTTTCCTTTCTGTTGTACAACTGACTAGGTATCCCCCTTTCCTTTCTGTTGTATAACTGACTAGGTATCGCCCTCTCCCTCTCCCTTTCTTATATATGTGTTATGGTTTTCAATATTTTTCTCATGTCAATTGTCCATAGTGTGTACAAAATGTTATGCAAAACTCGAACCTTATACATTCTTAATATTGTGAATACATCTCTCCTGCACCGAACCAATGATTATGTATTTCTGTTGCAAATAACACACACACACACACACACACACACACACACACACACACACACACACACACACAGAATCATCTAATTCAGTTGCAATGGCTGTTAAGATTCTTTGAACACCTGTGTCACTCTTATAAATAAGGTTAAGAACCCTTTGGAGATGAGAGTATAGCAGCTCGACCAAACACTGACAACTTGGGGATTTGTCAACTTGTAATGCACATTATATTAATAAAGACAAAATAAACTTCTTCTTTTTTTTTACAGTTTACTCCTCAAGCAAATTGAAACACACCAGTTTGTGAAATACCTAACACTTTATAATACTTTTCATGAAATGATCATTAATAAACTATTTGTGAATCGTTGCAAAACAAACGACATACACTGAGTGTACAAAACATTAGGAACACCTGCTCTTTCCATGACATAGACTGACCAGGTGAATCCAGGTGAAACCCTTATTGATGTCACTTGGTAAATGCAGATGAGGAGACGGGTTAAAGAAGGATTTTTAAGCCCTGAGACAATTCAGACATGGATTGTGTATGTGGGCCATTCAGAGGGTAAATGGGCAAGTCAAAAGATGAAGTGCTGGGTTTTTCACACTGAACAGTTTCCTGTGTGTATCACGAATGGTCCACCACCTAAAGAACATCCAGCCAACTTGACACAACTGTGGGAAGCATTGGAGTCAACATGGACCAGCATCCCTGTTCCTAATGTTTTGTACACTCAGTGTATTTCTTTATTTGTCAACATGTATCCACATTTAGCATGACAATCCTTAGCATTTATACTTAAAATATATATATATATATATATCAAAACATTTAGACAAGTATAATAATGTGTAAAGGATTATTCATAAAACGTGTACAAAGTGTAAGCCTAAACTGTGCTTTTTATTTCTTAAATATGTTTCCATTCGTCACAACAAAAACCCACCGGAAACTACAGACTACTTTGTAACTTCTTAATCTCTCCCAATACGGGCAGATGGATCATTAATGTAATGCCGGGTGACACAAATAGACACAGTTCCAACCAACAGGTAAACATAACTGAATGGAAGTAGAAAAAAATAGCCGGCTTAAATAATGGAGCGGTTTGACAAGTGTAATGGTTCTTTTAAGGTCGTTCCTATCTTCAAGAACTTCGATCCTGAGCGAATCTTTCCTAAACTGTGGCGTAGCGTTTGGCCGGACCAAGGAGTTTAGAAAGATAGTCAAGCACGAATCGCCCCTTCAACAAGACACAGCCTAACAGCGTTAAATAATAGTTTAACCACGTTGGCTATTACGTCTCACGTCCATACCTAAAGCTATGTCTATGTCTGCTGAAATGTATCATTTTTGATAGAATGATTGGCTACTTGGCGTCAATTCGAGGTATATAAGCGCCTGAAGCACAAGTGAATGCGCCGTGCGTCCTTAACAAAGTGCTGGCACTTCAGAGCGGGGAGTGGAAAGTAGCGGGTCAGGAAGATTGGTGGGTGGGGATAACCCTTTTGGGATGAAAAAAATCAACAAAAAATCACGTGTTTGGAGATCAAAGGGAGATCCGCTTTGTAGCGCTGGAGACAGAGGGGGTGAGTGAGAAATAGAAAGAGGGAGGGAGAAAGAGAGGGAACGTTAAGAAGCGAGCGATGTAATTGACAAGGCTGCAATAGTGAAATAAACACGCTCTTTTGACGCATCGATCTCGCTTCAGATTCAATTTCAGCACCATCACCTAGTCACCCTTGGAAATGATGTTCCGATCGGTGGATATCCAACCGGCAAGATGATGATTTTACCAAGCAGGAGGTTAGAGTGTGTAGCCGATTCTGTAGTCTTGATGATCATCGTGGTTACCACTTCTATTGGAACGGTTTTCGCCAAGGATACGGCTTTTGTGGAAGTAGTGCTGTTTGAGTCCAGTCCAAATGGAGATTATACTACATACACGACGGGGTTGCAAGGACGATTCTCAAAGGCAGGAGCCACTATCAGCGCGGAGGGCGAGATTGTACAAGTATGTAAAACTCAGTTCAGTTGTGCGCAACTGCGCATGACATGTCCAATATGTTGCCACAGCTCGGCATGCTTTCTTGCTCTACTCTAAAACTTTTTGAGTTGTAGCCTAGTGTGTGTGTGTGTGTTAGTGAGAAAGAGAGAATGGTACTAGCATATGTGGTTACAACATGGCTTCTATCTTATGTAACTCATTCACAATGAAACATGCACTTTCCTGGATAGAAGTTCACATGGCATTTACATTCAATAAGGATTATCTCTCTCCCTCAGATAGAGTTTTTAAACATAGTTATTACACAGGAAAATCATTCAAGTTGTTCATGACCTGATCAGAGTTACAATTAATAGAGATGATGGTTAGTTGGTCACAGCTCCATCAAATATTGTCTATAACTAATCAAGGAACGTTATGTCCAATAACGGTACGTGATTTGATTCAGTGGCATAGATTATTTCGGGCTCAATTAGTTGGTGGGAAATTGTTTGTTTTCCTAATTTACTTATTATTTTCGTCAATTCAACCAATGGAACTTAAACAACTCTGCATACCTACTGTCTCGCCTCGCTTTGAAGTAACTCTGTATCAATCTTCAACACAGAAAACGTCTTTGAAGCATGACTAGGCTAGTGATTGTGTGCAGATATTTTGTAACAAAATAAAAAGGCAACACACTATCCCAGGCCATTAACTTGTAGAATGTTGTGCGTTTTGGAATGACAAGTATATGCAATTTTTGTGTACCCAGTACCAACTTAGTTACTTCGTTTTGGTACGGTCGTTTTACAGTCCACAGTTACTTCACTAACCATGTGCGTAATCATTTCCCGTAAGCACCACCGGGCAAGTGTACTAAAGCCTTTGATAGCTGTCCAAGCCTGACGCCTTGTTGATGTTTAGCCCACGCCACGGACCCCTCCAACCCTGCTGTAGCCTACATAAAAACGCGACAATGTGGCCTATTACTCTCTGTGCTGATTTTGAAAGCTATACCGGGAGGAGGGAACTGAAGCCGTCTCTGAAGCAGTCATCTTGTAAATAAAAGTTGAATTTGTTAACTGGCGAACATGCAGTGACTGTATGAAGTTTGAAAAGGACAGTATTTTAGTGGGGAGAGTTGTGAAAATGGACCTAAATGCCCGCTGAAGTGAAGTGTGCCTTGGGTAAATAATGTAGTGACTGAATCCCTGACACCCTTTTTTTGTGTGGAATATAGCGAATGTTCATTATATTAAAGAAAACATGATAGACTGTAACTTATAATATTTTAACATTGATTAAAACCCGTAGGAGTATTTCATAGTGTAGTGAATCCTAGTTGGGGATTAGCACTGCTACAGTACATATGACCATGATTAGGTAGAAAAGACTCAATTGTGACTATTTTTGTGCTAACCTGCATGTTTAATGAAGTAACGAGTGACATGCATTTGCACATTAGTCTTCATATATGCCATACAGTATCTGGGTCCTGTTAGGATCGTCACACAGAATCTATAACGTCGTCTGTCAGTAAGACATGTACTGCTTTCTAACACATACTGTGAAATTACAATACAGCGCCACAGGAGAGTACAGGCATTCCTGAAGAGAACTTGATTGGATGATGTGTGTGTGTGTGTGTGTGTGTGTGTGTGTGTGTGTGTGTGTGTGTGTGTCCGCGTGTGCATTCACGAATGTATTTTCATAAAAATGGCAACCAGTTGTCATATTGTGCAATGAAAGTAGCATGCGGGAGAACGTTAGGATCAAAGGACAGAGAATATTTAGCACAGAAATGGATCCTGTTTGACTGTTTATACACATAGTGTTATTTGGCTTGGCTTGCTAACCACACAGAAATGTCAGACCTCAGCTTTACATTGAAAACCACATCTATTTAGATTTGCTTTCTTTGCTAACATAGTGTTCTGACCACTCCTATTCTCTGTCCTTCTATATATGAAGGACAGAGAATAGGACTGGTATTGGACAAACTGTCCCTCTTCTTTATATAGAAGGACAGAGAACAGGAGTGGTATTGGACAAACTTCCCCTTCTTTATATAGGACAGAGAATAGGACTGGTATTGGACAAACTGTCCCTCTTATTTATATAGAAGGACAGAGAACAGGAGTGGTATTGGACAAACTGTCCCTTTTCTTTATATAGATGGACAGAGAACAGGAGTGGTATTGGACAAACTGTCCCTTTTCTTTATATAGATGGACAGAGAACAGGAGTGGTATTGGACAAACTGTTCCTCTTCTTTATATAGAAGGACAGAGAACAGGAGTGGTATTGGACAAACTGCCTCTTCTTTATATAGAAGGACAGAGAACAGGAGTGGTATTGGACAAACTGTCCCTCTTCTTTATATAGATGGACAGAGAACAGGAGTGGTATTGGACAAACTGTTCCTCTTCTTTATATAGAAGGACCGAGAACAGGAGTGGTATTGGACAAACTGTCCCTCTTCTTTTATATAAAGAAGGGGCAGTTTGTCCAATACCACTCCTGTTCTCTGTCCTTCTATATAAAGAAGAGGGACAGTTTGTCCAATACCACTCCTGTTCTCTGTCCTTCTCTTCACAGAGATTGAATGGTTATGGGTCTGAATAAATAACTGCTGTAGCCGACCTCCGTCGGACGCTCACTCTTCTGTCAAACTACCATTGAGTTCTGTTGGCTGCCTGTATTTAACATTAACCAAAACAAGTGCCTGCGTCCCTTTTCGAATAGTCTATTGGTTTAAGAAATCCTAAAAACAAATTGTCCAGCAAGCTATTCTAGTCTAGCTGCTTGGGACTCCAAGAGCTAAGGAGCGTTTTTTAAAGGAGAGAGGCTAGCGGAGCACAGGTGCTTGGGTATTGCGCAAGAGACAGATGCAATAAGTTAGAAGCATATTATGCTTAACCCATCATTCATTAGCTGAATATAAGGCTAATACTGCATTGGATTTCTTACCTGAAAGAGGTAGGCTAGGACATCTATATACAGGACTATAATCTAGAACATGAATCTAGAACAGGCTGATCCCTTATCTATTGTGTATGCAGTTTGAATGGAGTTGATGGTGAGAGAGATATAGCGAGAGAGTGATTGTGTGTGCACTGATTTAAAACAATGATATTTGAGATGTTTAAAAACTCTGCAACTATAATTCCAAAAATCTCTCTCTCTCTCTATATATATATATATATATACATACATACATACATACAGTGGGGAGAACAAGTCTTTGATACACTGCTGACTTTGCAGGTTTCCCTACTTACAAAGCATGTAGAGGTCTGTAATTTTTATCATAGGTACACTTCAACTGTGAGAGACGGAATCGAAAACAAAAATCCAGAAAATCACATTGTATGATTTTTAAGTAATTAATTAGCATTTTATTGCATGCCTTGAGATGCTTCTTACGGAGCCACTCTTTAGTTGCCCTGGCTGTGTGTTTCAGATCGTTGTCATGCTGGAAGACCAAACCACGACCCATCTTCAATGCTCTTACTGAGGGAAGGAGGTTGTTGGCCAAGATTTTGCGATACATGGCCCCATCCATCCTCCCCTCAATACGGTGCAGTCGTCCTGTCCCCTTCGCAGAAAAGCATCCCCAAAGAATGATGTTTCCACCTCCGTGCTTCACGGTTGGGATGGTGTTCTTGGGGTTGTACTCATCATTCTTCTTCCTCCAAACACGGCGAGTGGAGTTTAGACCAAAAAGCTCTATTTTTGTCTCATCAGACCACATGACCTCCTCTGGATCATCCAGATGGTCATTGGCGAACTTCAGACGGGCCTGGACATGCGCTGGCTTGAGCAGGGGGACCTTGCGTGCGCTGCAGGATTTTTATCCATGACGGCATAGTGTGTTACTAATGGTTTTCTTTGAGACTGTGGTCCCAACTCTCTTCAGGTCATTGACCAGGTCCTGCCGTGTAGTTCTGGGCTGATCCCTCACCTTCCTCATGGTCATTGATGCCCCACGAGGTGAGATCTTGCATGGAGCCCCAGACCGAGGATGATTGACCGTTATCTTGAACTTCCTCCATTTTCTAAAAATTGCGCCAACAGTTGTTGCCTTCTCACCAAGCTGCTTGCCTATTGTCCTGTAGCCCATCCCAGCCTTGTGCAGGTCTACAATTTAACCCTGATGTCCTTACACAGCTCTCTGGTCTTGGCCATTGTGGAGAGGTTGGAGTCTGTTTGATTGAGTGTGTGGACAGGTGTCTTTTATACAGGTAACGAGTTCAAACAGGTGCAGTTAATATAGGTAATGAGTGGAGAACAGGAGGGCTTCTTAAAAAAAAAACGAACAGGTCTGTGAGAGCCGGAATTCTTACTGGTTGGTAGGTGATCAAATACTTATGTCATGCAATAAAATGCAAATTAATTACTTAAAAATCATACAACGTGATTTTCTGGATTTTTGTTTTGGATTCCGTCTCTCACAGTTGAAGTGTACCTATGATATAAATTACAGACCTCTACATGCTTTGTAAGTGGGAAAACCTGCAAAATCGGCAGTGTGTCAAATACTTGTTCTCCCCACTGTATATATAAAATCTTAACAGTTAAAAAACAATGTGACCCACTGAAAGCCAGATGTTGATGTGTAAATTAGACGCACATTCTTGTCTTTGTATTACTGTAGAATTGACTATGTTGTAGCAAATGTAGACCTACCTGTCGCAAGAAAATGAGTTACAATGATGAGATGATAGGTCTACATGTATTGTAAACTGCTCTCCATACTGAGATGGGCTGTCTGTCCCCACCCTGAGCGTTGACGAGTCATCATGCAGAGGCCGTAGAGAAGACAGATTTAGACATTGCATATAATTTAACAGTTCCATTTTACGCCATCTTGTTTATAAATAATGTATTATAATTTACTGGTTTCTTGCAGTTATTTATCCGGGGAAAAGGGAGTGGTTTTGTGCGCTAAATCCCGGTAAATCTTGGTAAACGGGTTCCTGCCATTCAACCCTACTCATGTAGGTACATCCATGTTAGTAAGTCCATGTTGGTACGTCCATGTTGGTACGTCCATGTTGGTACGTCCATGTTGGTACGTCCATGTTAGTAAGTCCATGTTGGTACGTCCATGTTGGTACGTCCATGTTGGTACGTCCATGTTGGTACGTCCATGTTAGTAAGTCCATGTTGGTACGTCCATGTTAGTAAGTCCATGTTGGTACGTCCATGTTAGTAAGTCCATGTTGGTACGTCCATGTTAGTAAGTCCATGTTGGTACGTCCATGTTAGTAAGTCCATGTTGGTACGTCCATGTTGGTACGTCCATGTTGGTACGTCCATGTTGGTACGTCCATGTTGGTACGTCCATGTTGGTACGTCCATGTTGGTAAGTCCATGTTGGTACGTCCATGTTGGTACGTCCATGTTGGTACGTCCATGTTGGTACGTGCATGTTGGTACGTCCATGTTAGTAAGTCCATGTTGGTACGTGCATGTTGGTACGTCCATGTTAGTAAGTCCATGTTGGTACGTCCATGTTGGTACGTCCATGTTGGTAAGTCCATGTTGGTACGTCCATGTTGGTAAGTCCATGTTGGTACGTCCATGTTGGTACGTCCATGTTAGTAAGTCCATGTTGGTACGTCCATGTTGGTACGTCCATGTTGGTACGTCCATGTTGGTACATCCATGTTGGTACGTCCATGTTAGTAAGTCCATGTTAGTAGGTCCATGTTGTACGTCCATGTAGGTACGTCCATGTTGGTACGTCCATGTTGGTACGTCCAGGCCTAATTATGTTTCTGTCATGATCATATCAAATGTATTTACAAAGCCCTTTTTACGTCAGCAGATGTCGCAAAGCGCTTATACAGAAACCCAGCCAAAAAAAACAAAGAGCAAGCAATGCAGATGTAGCCACAGGTTTAATGTTTAATGCAGCTTTCTCCCAGTCAGTGTGAATGGAGGCCTTCACCTTCAGCTTTCTCCCAGTTTGTGTGAATGGAGGCCTTGCCCTTCAGCTTTCTCCCAGTTAGTGTGAATGGAGGCCTTGACCTTCAGCTTTCTCCCAGTTAGTGTGAATGGAGGCCTTGACCTTCAGCTTTCTCCCAGTCAGTGTGAATGGAGGCCTTCACCTTCAGCTTTCTCCCAGTTAGTGTGAATGGAGGCCTTGACCTTCAGCTTTCTCCCAGTTAGTGTGAATGGAGGCCTTGCTTTTCAGCTTTCTCCCAGTTAGTGTGAATGGAGGCCTTGACCTTCAGCTTTCTCCCAGTTAGTGTGAATGGAGGCCTTGACTTGGCCCGTCCAGCGTATGTGCCTGAGCTGAGTGGTGATTTTCCAGAGGTTTGGCGTGCTGAGTCGGCCAGGGCAGGCAGGCAGGTAGGCCAGTCAGTCAGCTCCAGCGGTGTGAATAGGCAGTTTGAATATGTACAGTAGTCTCCAGACCTCAAGAGGTACAGTAACCACAACCCCAACCGCCACCAACTCCCATGCTCCCCTCAGCTCTGCCAGAATAGTGCAGAAAAACAGCATGTGCCGGCAGGGGCCAAAAATAATAAATGAAGTCAGTTTGCTTATTGCTCTGCTAATAGGGAAGTGAGATGACTCGATGTGGACGGGACGCCAGAACTTTCAGCCCCTTCCTCCCCAACAGACAGCCCAGTTCCTAGTCCCCTGATTGCCTACAATTTGACTACATAATAGGGAGTTAAACAATGTCTCTTTAAATCACCCTCTGTCAGCGAGTCAAACTGCATGGGATATTCTCTCTCTGCAAGCGGGGAAGCTCCCCGACTTTAGAACATAGAATGCTGCTGCCTGACTTTAGAACATAGAATGCTGCTCCCCGACTTTAGAACATAGAATGCTGCTGCCTGACTTTAGAACATAGAATGCTGCTGCCTGACTTTAGAACATAGAATGCTGCTGCCTGACTTTAGAACATAGAATGCTGCTCCCCGACTTTAGAACATAGAATGCTGCTGCCTGACTTTAGAACATAGAATGCTGCTGCCTGACTTTAGAACATAGAATGCTGCTGCCTGACTTTAGAACATAGAATGCTGCTGCCTGACTTTAGAACATAGAATGCTGCTGCCTGACTTTAGAACATAGAATGCTGCTGCCTGACTTTAGAACATAGAATGCTGCTGCCTGACTTTAGAACATAGAATGCTGCTGCCTGACTTTAGAACATAGAATGCTGCTCCCCGACTTTAGAACATAGAATGCTGCTGCCTGACTTTAGAACATAGAATGCTGCTGCCTGACTTTAGAACATAGAATGCTGCTGCCTGACTTTAGAACATAGAATGCTGCTGCCTGACTTTAGAACATAGAAATAAACAACATAGAATGTAGTATTTAGGACACTCTGAATATATATAAATATACAATGGGGAGAACAAGTATTTGATACACTGCCGATTTTGCAGGTTTTCCTACTTACAAAGCATGTAGAGGTCTGTAATTTTTTATCATAGATACACAACTGTTTTTCTTTCAGAAGACATCCTGTTCTCCACTCGTTACCTGTATAAAATACACCTGTCCACACACTCAATCAAACAGACTCCAACCTCTCCACAATGGCCAAGACCATGGAGCTGTGTAAGGACATCAGGGATAAAATTATAGACCTGCACAAGGCTGGGATGGACTACAGGACAATAGGCAAGCAGCTTGGTGAAAAGGCAACAACTGTTGGCGCAATTATTTGAAAACGGAAGAAGTTCAAGATGATGGTCAATCACCCTCGGTCTGGGGCTCCATGCAAGGTCTAAGCTCGTGGGGCATCAATGATCATGAGGAAGGTGAGGGATCAGCCCAGAACTACACGGCAGGACCTGGTCAATGACCTGAAGAGAGCTGGGACCACAGTCTCAAAGAAAACCATTAGTAACACACTATGCCGTCATGGATTAAAATCCTGCAGCGCACAAAAGGGCCCCCTGCTCAAGCCAGCGCAGTCCAGGCCCATCTGAAGTTTGCCAATGACCATCTGGATGATCCAGCGAGGAATGGGAGAAAGTCATGTGGTCTGATGAGACAAAAATAGAGCTTTTTGGTCTAAACTCCACTCGCCGTGTTTGGAGGAAGAAGAAGGATGAGTACAACCCCAAGAACACCATCCCAACAGTGAAGCATGGAGGTGGAAACATCATTCTTTGGGGATGCTTTTCTGCAAAGGGGACAGGACGACTGCATCGTATTGAGGGGAGGATGGAGGGGGCCATGTATCGCGAGATCTTGGCCAACAACCTCCTTCCCTCAGTAAGACCATTGAAGATGGGTAGTGGCTGGGTCTTCCAGCATGACAACGACCCGAAACACACAGCCAGGGCAACTAAGGAATGCCTCCGTAAGAAGCATCTCAAGGTCCTGGAGTGGCCTAGCCAGTCTCCAGACCTGAACCCAATAGAACATCTTTGGAGGGAGCTGAAAGTCCGTATTGCCCAGCGACAGCCCCGAAGCCTGAAGGACTGTATGGAAGAGTGGGCCAAAATCCCTCCTGCAGTGTGTGCAAACCTGGTCAAGAACTATAGGAAACGTATGATCTCTGTAATTGCAAACAAAGGTTTCTGTACCAAATATTAAGTTCTGCTTTTCTGATGTATCAAATACTTATGTCATGCAATAAAATGCAAATTAATTACTTAAAAATCATACAATGTGATTTTCTGGATTTTTGTTTTACATTCCATCTCTCACAGTTGAAGTGTACCTATGATAAAAATGACAGACCTCTACATGCTTTGTAAGTAGGAAAACCTGCAAAATCGGCAGTGTATCAAATACTTGTTCTCTACTCCCCACTGTATATAAATAAATAAATCCTCATTGCCTCCTCAACTTCAGCTGGTGTGAAGTGTTGTGAAACAGTGGGTTTACTGTAGCCAGAGTCATTGTTATAGAATGTAGCGCTACATTGCTATAAGGCATTGTTGCTTCATGTTTTGGGTTTGCAGTTTTGACTAGTTTGTGATGTTTGTCTTCCTTGTCATTGAATACGGTGTGGGGGTATGAATGTGGCAGCATATCACATCGAACCCTGCTACAAGAGGCGTTGTCTGAATGGGAATGTGATGGTGTATAACTCCGAACCCTGGTGTAAACGAGCGGCAGTGTGCTATTTCATCAGCTCCGTTTCATCGGCGGTGTTGACAATGGCAAACACTGTGACACGGTGCCACGATGGCATGACCGCCCCCACAGCCCCCACCACTACCACTACCAACCCCCACCACTACCACTACCAACCCCCACCACTACCAGTACCACTACCAACCCCCACCACTACCACTACCAACCCCCACCTCTACCACTACCAACCCCCACCTCTACCACTACCAACCCCCACCTCTACCACTACCAACACACACCACTACCACTACCAACCCCCACCACTACCAACCCCCACCGCTACCACTACCAACCCCCACCGCTACCACTACCAACCCCCACCACTACCACTACCAACCCCCACCACTACCACTACCAACCCCCACCACTACCACTACCAACCCCCCACTACCACTACCAGCCCCCACCACTACCACTACCAGCCCCACCACTACCACTACCAGCCCCCACCACTACCACTACCAACCCCCACCACTACCTCTACCAACCCCCACCACTACCTCTACCAACCCCCACCACTACCACTACCAACCCCACCACTACCACTACCAGCCCCGCCACTACCACTACCAGCCCCACCACTACCACTACCAACCCCACCACTACCTCTACCAACCTCCACCACTACCACTACCAACCTCCACCACTACCACTACCACTACCAACCCCCACCCCCACCACTACCACTACCAACCCCCACCACTACCACTACCAACCCCCACCCCCACCACTACCAACCCCCACCCCCACCACTACCTCTACCAACCTCCACCACTACCACTACCAACCCCCACACTACCACTACCAACCCCCACCACTACCACTACCAACCCCCACCCCACCACTACCAACCCCACCCCCACCACTACCTCTACCAACCTCCACCACTACCACTACCAACCTCCACCACTACCACTACCAACCCCCACCACTACCACTACCAACCCCCACCCCCACCACTACCTCTACCAACCTCCACCACTACCACTACCAACCCCCACCACTACCACTACCAACCCCCACCCCCACCACTACCAACCCCTGCCTGATTTGCCCAGGTGGAACGATTCGGGCAACAGACGGTGAGCTCCGGTTCACTATCACCATGCCAACCGATATTTACCCAGTTGGATGGTATCACCACCATAGGACTCTGGTCTAAAGTAGTGCACTATGTAGGGAATATTGTTCTATTTGGGTCTAAGACCTGATCTGCACGGGAGGAGGAGCTACTGATTCTTCTTCCTGGTTTGGGATGACATTTTATAATGGGATGCACAAAGGGTTACTAGACCACCACCCAAGTGTCACCATAGTGAGACTGCTGTTTTTAAGATTTAACATTAGCATAGTAACAGTCCGTGCAGTGGCATGACTAACATGATTCATTATGAGACGATAATAACATATTATAAAGGAGGTCATTTGCTTTATAACAAGTCTTACAATGCATTATAACTGCATAATAGCTGCTGTTACCAGTGTCACCATTGGTTTTCTTGGGCCTGATGAAGTTGAAATGAAGGCATCTGCTCACCATATATATCACCTATCATCTCCAGATTGTCTCTCCCCAGGCCAAGTTAACTGTTCTTTTAGCCCAGCGAGGGAAGCTGCCTGCATCTCATCTCATCACATGGTCTGATTTCCCTGCAGCGGGGCTGTGCTGTCAGCAGCATGTGAGAGAGAGGAGCTCGAGGAAGGGAGGGACAGAGGCTGAGACTGGGACAGGGAGAGGCAGAGTTGGAGGCAGGGACAGAGGCTGAGACGGGGACAGGGAGAGGCAGAGTTGGAGGCAGGGACAGAGGCTGAGACGGGGACAGGGAGAGGCAGAGTTGGAGGGAGGGACAGAGGCTGAGACGGGGACTGGGACAGGGAGCGGCAGAGTTGGAGGCAGGGACAGAGGCTGAGACGGGGACAGGGACAGGGAGAGGCAGAGTTGGAGGCAGGGACAGAGACTGAGACGGGGACAGGGACAGGGAGCGGCAGAGTTGGAGGGAGGGACAGAGGCTGAGATGGGGACTGGGACAGGGAGAGGCAGAGTTGGAGGCAGGGACAGAGACTGAGTGGGACAGGGAGAGGCAGAGTTGGAGGGAGGGACAGAGGCATGAGACCGGGACAGGGAGAGGCAGAGTTGGAGGCAGGGACAGAGGCTGAGACAGGGACTGGGACAGGGAGAGGCAGAGTTGGAGGCAGGGACAGAGGCATGAGACGGGGACAGGGACAGGGAGAGTTGGAGGCAGGGACAGAGGCTGAGACAGGGACTGGGACAGGGAGAGGCAGAGTTGGAGGCAGGGACAGAGGCTGAGACCGGGACAGGGAGAGGCAGAGTTGGAGGGAGGGACAGAGGCATGAGACCGGGACAGGGACAGGGAGAGTTGGAGGCAGGGACAGAGGCTGAGACGGGGACAGGGACAGGGAGAGGCAGAGTTGGAGGCAGGGACAGAGGCATGAGACGGGGACAGGGACAGGGAGAGTTGGAGGCAGGGACAGAGGCATGAGACCGGGACAGGGAGAGGCAGAGTTGGAGGCAGGGACAGGGACAGGGAGAGTTGGAGGCAGGGACTGAGGCTGAGACAGGGACAGGGAGAGGCAGAGTTGGAGGCAGGGACAGAGGCTGAGACGGGACAGGGACAGGGAGAGTTGGAGGGAGGGACAGAGGCATGAGACCGGGACTGGGAGAGGCAGAGTTGGAGGCAGGGACAGAGGCTGAGACGGGGACAGGGACAGGGAGAGTTGGAGGCAGGGACAGAGGCTGAGACGGGGACTGGGACAGGGAGAGGCAGAGTTGGAGGCAGGGACAGAGGCTGAGACAGGGACAGGGACAGGGAGAGGCAGAGTTGGAGGCAGGGACAGAGACTGAGACGGGGACAGGGAGAGGCAGAGTTGGAGGGAGGGACAGAGGCTGAGACGGGGACTGGGACAGGGAGAGTTGGAGGCAGGGACAGAGGCTGAGACAGGGACTGGGACAGGGAGAGGCAGAGTTGGAGGCAGGGACAGAGGCTGAGACGGGGACTGGGACAGGGAGAGGCAGAGTTGGAGGCAGGGACAGAGGCTGAGACGGGGACAGGGAGAGGCAGAGTTGGAGGCAGGGACAGAGGCTGAGACGGGGACAGGGAGAGGCAGAGTTGGAGGGAGGGACAGAGGCTGAGACGGGGACTGGGACAGGGAGCGGCAGTGTTGGAGGCAGGGACAGAGGCTGAGACGGGGACAGGGACAGGGAGAGGCAGAGTTGGAGGCAGGGACAGAGACTGAGACGGGGACAGGGACAGGGAGCGGCAGAGTTGGAGGGAGGGACAGAGGCTGAGACGGGGACTGGGACAGGGAGAGGCAGAGTTGGAGGCAGGGACAGAGACTGAGACTGGGACAGGGACAGGGAGAGGCAGAGTTGGAGGGAGGGACAGAGGCATGAGACCGGGACAGGGAGAGGCAGAGTTGGAGGCAGGGACAGAGGCTGAGACAGGGACTGGGACAGGGAGAGGCAGAGTTGGAGGCAGGGACAGAGGCATGAGACGGGGACAGGGACAGGGAGAGTTGGAGGCAGGGACAGAGGCTGAGACAGGGACTGGGACAGGGAGAGGCAGAGTTGGAGGCAGGGACAGAGGCTGAGACCGGGACAGGGAGGGAGAGTTGGAGGGAGGGACAGAGGCATGAGACCGGGACAGGGACAGGGAGAGTTGGAGGCAGGGACAGAGGCTGAGACGGGGACAGGGACAGGGAGAGGCAGAGTTGGAGGCAGGGACAGAGGCATGAGACGGGGACAGGGACAGGGAGAGTTGGAGGGGACAGAGGCATGAGACCGGGACAGGGAGAGGCAGAGTTGGAGGCAGGGACAGGGACAGGGAGAGTTGGAGGCAGGGACTGAGGCTGAGGGACAGGGACAGGGAGGCAGAGTTGGAGGCAGGGACAGAGGCTGAGACGGGGACAGGGACAGGGGAGTTGGAGGGAGGGACAGAGGCATGAGACCGGGACTGGGAGAGGCAGAGTTGGAGGCAGGGACAGAGGCTGAGACAGGGGACAGGGACAGGGAGAGTTGGAGGCAGGGACAGAGGCTGAGACGGGGACTGGGACAGGAGAGGCAGAGTTGGAGGCAGGGACAGAGGCTGAGACAGGGACAGGGACAGGAGAGGCAGAGTTGGAGGCAGGGACAGAGACTGAGACGGGGACAGGGAGAGGCAGAGTTGGAGGGAGGGACAGAGGCTGAGACGGGGACTGGGACAGGGAGAGTTGGAGGCAGGGACAGAGGCTGAGACAGGGACTGGGACAGGGAGAGGCAGAGTTGGAGGCAGGGACAGAGGCTGAGACGGGGACTGGGACAGGGAGAGGCAGAGTTGGAGGGAGGGACAGAGGCTGAGACGGGGACAGGGAGAGGCAGAGTTGGAGGCAGGGACAGAGGCTGAGACGGGGACAGGGAGAGGGAGAGGCAGAGTTGGAGGCAGGGACAGAGGCTGAGACGGGGACTGGGACAGGGAGAGGCAGAGTTGGAGGCAGGGACAGATGCTGAGACAGGGACTGGGACAGGGAGAGGCAGAGTTGGAGGCAGGGACAGAGGCTGAGACGGGGACTGGGACAGGGAGAGGCAGAGTTGGAGGGAGGGACAGAGGCTGAGACGGGGACAGGGACAGGGAGAGGCAGAGTTGGAGGCAGGGACAGAGGCTGAGACGGGGACAGGGACAGGGAGAGGCAGAGTTGGAGGGAGGGACAGAGGCTGAGACGGGGACAGGGACAGGGAGAGGCAGAGTTGGAGGCAGGGACAGAGGCTGAGACGGGGACAGGGAGAGGCAGAGTTGGAGGCAGGGACAGGGGCTGAGACAGGGACAGGGACAGGGAGAGGCAGAGTTGGAGGGAGGGACAGAGGCTGAGACGGGGACAGGGAGAGGCAGAGTTGGAGGCAGGGACAGAGGCTGAGACGGGGACTGGGACAGGGAGAGGCAGAGTTGGAGGGAGGGACAGAGGCTGAGACGGGGACAGGGAGAGGCAGAGTTGGAGGCAGGGACAGAGGCTGAGACGGGGACAGGGAGCGGCAGAGTTGGAGGGAGGGACAGAGGCTGAGACGGGGACTGGGACAGGGAGAGTTGGAGGCAGGGACAGAGGCTGAGACTGGGACAGGGACAGGGAGAGTTGGAGGCAGGGACAGAGGCTGAGACTGGGACAGGGAGAGGCAGAGTTGGAGGCAGGGACAGAGGCTGAGACGGGGACAGGGAGAGGCAGAGTTGGAGGGAGGGACAGAGGCTGAGACGGGGACTGGGACAGGGAGCGGCAGAGTTGGAGGGAGGGACAGAGGCTGAGACGGGGACTGGGACAGGGAGCGGCAGAGTTGGAGGGAGGGACAGAGACTGAGACGGGGACAGGGAGAGGCAGAGTTGGAGGGAGGGACAGAGGCTGAGACGGGGACTGGGACAGGGAGCGGCAGAGTTGGAGGGAGGGACAGAGGCTGAGACGGGGACTGGGAGAGGGAGCGGCAGAGTTGGAGGGAGGGACAGAGGCTGAGACGGGGACAGGGAGAGGCAGAGTTGGAGGGAGGGACAGAGGCTGAGACGGGGACTGGGACAGGGAGCGGCAGAGTTGGAGGCAGGGACAGAGACTGAGACGGGGACAGGGACAGGGAGAGGCAGAGTTGGCGGGAGGGACAGAGGCTGAGACGGGGACTGGGACAGGGAGCGGCAGAGTTGGAGGCAGGGACAGAGACTGAGACGGGGACAGGGACAGGGAGAGGCAGAGTTGGAGGGAGGGACAGAGGCATGAGACCGGGACAGGGAGAGGCAGAGTTGGAGGCAGGGACAGAGGCTGAGACAGGGACTGGGACAGGAAGAGGCAGAGTTGGAGGCAGGGACAGAGACTGAGACGGGGACAGGGACAGGGAGAGGCAGAGTTGGAGGGAGGGACAGAGGCATGAGACCGGGACAGGGAGAGGCAGAGTTGGAGGCAGGGACAGAGGCTGAGACAGGGACAGGGAGAGGCAGAGTTGGAGGCAGGGACAGAGACCGGGACAGGGACAGGGAGAGGCAGAGTTGGAGGGAGGGACAGAGGCATGAGACTGGGACAGGGAGAGGCAGAGTTGGAGGCAGGGACAGAGGCTGAGACGGGGACAGGTACAGGGAGCGTTGGAGGGAGGGACAGAGGCATGAGACCGGGACAGGGAGAGGCAGAGTTGGAGGCAGGGACAGAGGCTGAGACTGGGACAGGGACAGGGAGAGTTGGAGGCAGGGACAGAGGCTGAGACGGGGACTGGGACAGGGAGAGGCAGAGTTGGAGGCAGGGACAGAGGCTGAGACAGGGACAGGGAGAGGCAGAGTTGGAGGCAGGGACAGAGACTGAGACGGGGACAGGGAGAGGCAGAGTTGGAGGGAGGGACAGAGGCTGAGACGGGGACTGGGACAGGGAGAGTTGGAGGCAGGGACAGAGGCTGAGACAGGGACTGGGACAGGGAGAGGCAGAGTTGGAGGCAGGGACAGAGGCTGAGACGGGGACTGGGACAGGGAGAGGCAGAGTTGGAGGCAGGGACAGAGGCTGAGACGGGGACTGGGACAGGGAGAGGCAGAGTTGGAGGGAGGGACAGAGGCTGAGACGGGGACAGGGACAGGGAGAGGCAGAGTTGGAGGGAGGGACAGAGGCTGAGACGGGGACAGGGAGAGGCAGAGTTGGAGGCAGGGACAGAGGCTGAGACAGGGACTGGGACAGGGAGAGGCAGAGTTGGAGGCAAGGACAGAGGCTGAGACGGGGACTGGGACAGGGAGAGGCAGAGTTGGAGGGAGGGACAGAGGCTGAGACGGGGACAGGGACAGGGAGAGGCAGAGTTGGAGGCAGGACAGAGGCTGAGACGGGGACAGGGAGAGGCTGAGGCTGAGACGGGGACAGAGACAGGAGAGGCAGAGTTGGAGGCAGGGACAGAGGCTGAGACGGGGACAGGGACAGGAGGCAGAGTTGGAGGCAGGGACAGAGGCTGAGACGGGGACAGGGACAGGGAGAGGCAGAGTTGGAGGGAGGACAGAGGCTGAGACGGGGACAGGGAGGCAGAGTTGAAGGGAGGGACAGAGGCTGAGACGGGGACAGGGACAGGAGGCAGAGTTGGAGGAGGGACAGAGGCTGAGACGGGGACAGGGACAGGAGAGTTGGAGGCAGGGACAGAGGCTGAGACGGGGGACTGGGACAGGGAGAGGCAGAGTTGGAGGGAGGGACAGAGGCTGAGACGGGGACAGGGAGAGAGGCAGAGTTGGAGGCAGGGACAGAGGCTGACGGGGACAGGGGGAGCGGCAGAGTTGGAGGAGGGACAGAGGCTGGACGGGGACAGGGACAGGGAGAGTTGGAGGGAGGACAGAGGCTGAGACGGGGACAGGGAGAGGCAGAGTTGGAGGAGGACAGAGGCTGAGGGGGGACAGGGACAGGGGAGGCAGAGCTGGAGGGAGGGACAGAGGCTGAGACGGGGACAGGAGAGGCAGAGTTGAAGGGAGGGACAGAGGCTGAGACGGGGACAGGGACAGGGAGAGGCAGAGTTGGAGGGAGGGACAGAGGCTGAGACGGGGACAGGGACAGGGAGGCTGAGGCAGGGACAGAGGCTGAGACGGGGACTGGGACAGGAGAGGCAGAGTTGGAGGGAGGGACAGAGGCTGAGACGGGGACAGGGAGAGGCAGAGTTGGAGGCAGGGACAGAGGCTGAGACGGGGACAGGGACAGGGAGCGGCAGAGTTGGAGGCAGGGACAGAGGCTGAGACGGGGACAGGGACAGGGAGAGTTGGAGGGAGGGACAGAGGCTGAGACGGGGACAGGGAGAGGCAGAGTTGGAGGGAGGGACAGAGGCTGAGACGGGGACTGGGACAGGGAGAGTTGGAGGCAGGGACAGAGGCTGAGACTGGGACAGGGACAGGGAGAGTTGGAGGCAGGGACAGAGGCTGAGACTGGGACAGGGAGAGGCAGAGTTGGAGGCAGGGACAGAGGCTGAGACGGGGACAGGGAGAGGCAGAGTTGGAGGGAGGGACAGAGGCTGAGACGGGGACTGGGACAGGGAGCGGCAGAGTTGGAGGGAGGGACAGAGGCTGAGACGGGGACTGGGACAGGGAGCGGCAGAGTTGGAGGGAGGGACAGAGGCTGAGACGGGGACTGGGAGAGGGAGCGGCAGAGTTGGAGGGAGGACAGAGGCTGAGACGAGGGGACAGGGAGAGGCAGAGTTGGAGGGAGGGACAGAGGCTGAGACGGGGACTGGGACAGGGAGCGGCAGAGTTGGAGGCAGGGACAGAGACTGAGACGGGGACAGGGACAGGGAGAGGCAGAGTTGGAGGGAGGGACAGAGGCTGAGACGGGGACTGGGACAGGGAGCGGCAGAGTTGGAGGCAGGGACAGAGACTGAGACGGGGACAGGGACAGGGAGAGGCAGAGTTGGAGGGAGGGACAGAGGCATGAGACCGGGACAGGGAGAGGCAGAGTTGGAGGCAGGGACAGAGGCTGAGACAGGGACTGGGTCAGGGAGAGGCAGAGTTGGAGGCAGGGACAGAGACTGAGACGGGGACAGGGACAGGGAGAGGCAGAGTTGGAGGGAGGGACAGAGGCATGAGACCGGGACAGGGAGAGGCAGAGTTGGAGGCAGGGACAGAGGCTGAGACAGGGACAGGGACAGGGAGAGGCAGAGTTGGAGGCAGGGACAGAGGCTGAGACCGGGACAGGGAGAGGCAGAGTTGGAGGGAGGGACAGAGGCATGAGACCGGGACAGGGACAGGGAGAGGCAGAGTTGGAGGGAGGGACAGAGGCATGAGACCGGGACAGGGAGAGGCAGAGTTGGAGGCAGGGACAGAGGCTGAGACAGGGACTGGGACAGGGAGAGGCAGAGTTGGAGGGAGGGACAGAGACTGAGACGGGGACAGGGAGAGGCAGAGTTGGAGGGAGGGACAGAGGCTGAGACTGGGACAGGGAGAGTTGGAGGCAGGGACAGAGGCATGAGACGGGGACAGGGAGAGGCAGAGTTGGAGGGAGGGACAGAGACTGAGACGGGGACAGGGAGAGGCAGAGTTGGAGGGAGGGACAGAGGCTGAGACGGGGACAGGGACAGGGAGAGTTGGAGGCAGGGACAGAGGCATGAGACCGGGACTGGGAGAGGCAGAGTTGGAGGCAGGGACAGAGGCTGAGACGGGGACAGGGACAGGGAGAGTTGGAGGCAGGGACAGAGGCATGAGACCGGGACAGGGAGATGCAGAGTTGGAGGCAGGGACAGCGGCTGAGACGGGGACAGGGACAGGGACAGGGAGAGGCAGAGTTGGAGGGAGGGACAGAGGCATGAGACCGGGACAGGGAGAGGCAGAGTTGGAGGCAGGGACAGAGGCTGAGACAGGGACAGGGACAGGGAGAGGCAGAGTTGGAGGCAGGGACAGAGGCTGAGACCGGGACAGGGAGAGGCAGAGTTGGAGGGAGGGACAGAGGCATGAGACCGGGACAGGGACAGGGAGAGTTGGAGGCAGGGACAGAGGCTGAGACGGGGACAGGGACAGGGAGAGTTGGAGGCAGGGACAGAGGCATGAGACCGGGACTGGGAGAGGCAGAGTTGGAGGCAGGGACAGAGGCTGAGACGGGGACAGGGACAGGGAGAGTTGGAGGCAGGGACAGAGGCATGAGACCGGGACAGGGAGAGGCAGAGTTGGAGGCAGGGACAGCGGCTGAGACGGGGACAGGGACAGGGAGAGTTGGAGGCAGGGACTGAGGCTGAGACGGGGACAGGGAGAGTTGGAGGCAGGGACAGAGGCATGAGACCGGGACAGGGAGAGGCAGAGTTGGAGGCAGGGACAGAGGCTGAGACTGGGACAGGGAGAGTTGGAGGCAGGGACAGAGGCATGAGACCGGGACAGGGAGAGGCAGAGTTGGAGGCAGGGACAGAGGCATGAGACCGGGACAGGGAGAGGCAGAGTTGGAGGGAGGGACAGAGGCATGAGACCGGGACAGGGACAGGGAGAGTTGGAGGCAGGGACAGAGGCTGAGACGGGGACAGGGACAGGGAGAGTTGGAGGCAGGGACAGAGGCATGAGACCGGGACTGGGAGAGGCAGAGTTGGAGGGAGGGACAGAGGCATGAGACCGGGACTGGGAGAGGCAGATCCTGAGGCAGAGGGAGAGAGACCGAGGCAGAGACAGTCAGTCAGAGACTGAGACAGGGACCGAGGCAGGCTGGGACAGGGACCGAGGCAGGCTGGGACGTGGCAGTGTTAGCGTCAGCGCCTGTCGGTCCCAGATGGAACTCATAGTGTCTTCAAACAAGAACCAAAGAGAATATGTGGCTTTCGTTTCACTTCCTCCTTGGAAAGACTCAAACTTCCTGTGAAATAAAAGTACAGGAAAGACAGACGGGCAGACAGCTGAGCATCTTGGGCTCTGCGTCTCACTCATTACATTATACTGCATCAAATATCAACCACTGTTGTTGATGTTTCCACATTAAGTGAGTCATTTCTTTGAATATGAATAACCTATACCCTTCAAACTCAACTCTGAACCTCGAAGCCAGAGACACTTGTTTTGTTCATTGTTTTCCTCTAATTAGGGACTGATTTAGACCTGGGACACCAGGTGGTACTAATTCATTATCAGGTAGAACAGAAAACCAGCAGGCTCCGGACCTCAGAGTTGAATACCCCTGTCCTATAGAGTAGCTTAGTCTGACCTTCATGATGTCTATACAGTAGCTTAGTCTGACCTTCATGATGTCTATACAGTAGCTTAGTCTGACGTTCATGTCTATACTGTAACTTAGTCTGACCTTCATGATGTCTATACAGTAGCTTAGTCTGACCTTCATGATGTCTATACAGTAGCTTAGTCTGACGTTCATGTCTATACAGTAGCTTAGTCTGACCTTTATGATGTCTATACAGTAGCTTAGTCTGACCTTCACGTCTATACAGTAGCTTAGTCTGACCTTCATGATGTCTATACAGTAGCTTAGTCTGACCTTCATGATGTCCATACAGTAGCTTAGCCTGACCTTCATGATGTCTATACAGTAGCTTAGTCTGACCTTCATGATGTCTATACAGTAGCTTAGTCTGACCTTCATGTCTACAGTAGCTTAGCCTGACCTTCATGTCTATACTGTAACTTCATGTCTATACAGTAGCTTAGCCTGACCTTCATGATGTCTATACAGTAGCTTAGTCTGACGTTCATGTCTATACAGTAGCTTAGTCTGACCTTCATGATGTCTATACAGTAGCTTAGTCTGACCTTTATGATGTCTATACAGTAGCTTAGTCTGACCTTGATGTCTATACAGTAGCTTAGTCTGACCTTCATGTCTATACAGTAGCTTAGTCTGACCATCATGTCTATACAGTAACTTAGTCTGACCTTCATGTCTATACAGTAGCTTAGTCTAACCTTCATGTCTATACTGTAACTTAGTCGGACCTTCATGTCTATACAGTAGCTTAGTCTGACCTTCATGATGTCTATACAGTAGCTTAGTCTGACCTTCATGTCTATACAGTAGCTTAGTCTGACCTTCATGTCTATACTGTAACTTAGTCGGACCTTCATGTCTATACAGTAGCTTAGTCTGACCTTCATGATGTCTATACAGTAGCTTAGTCTGACCTTCATGTCTATACAGTAACTTCATGTCTACAGTAACTTAGTCTGACCTTCATGTCTACAGTAACTTAGTCTGACCTTCATGTCTATACAGTAACTTAGTCTGACCATCATGTCTATACAGTAACTTAGTCTGACCATCATGTCTATACAGTAACTTAGTCTGACCTTCATGTCTACAGTAGCTTAGTCTGACCTTCATGTTTATACAGTAACTTAGTCTGACCTTCATGTCTATACAGTAACTTAGTCTGACCTTCATGTCTATACAAATCAAATTTATCAAATCAAATGTATTTATATAGCCCTTCGTACATCAGCTGATATCTCAAAGTGCTGTACAGAAACCCAGCCTAAAACCCCAAACAGCAAGCAATGCAGGTGTAGAAGCACGGTGGCTAGGAAAAACTCCATAGAAAGGCCAAAACCTAGGAAGAAACCTAGAGAGGAACCAGGCTATGTGGGGTGGCCAGTCCTCTTCTGGCTGTGCCGGGTGGAGATTATAACAGAACATGGCCAAGATGTTCAAATGTTCATAAATGACCAGCAAGGCAGAACAGTTGAAACTGGAGCAGCAGCACACGGTCAGGTGGACTGAGGACCGCAAGGAGTCATCATGTCAGGTAGTCCTGGGGCACGGTCCTAGGGCTCAGGTCCTCCGAGAGAGAGAAAGAAAGAGAGAATTAGAGAGAGCATATGTGGGGTAGCCAGTCCTCTTCTGGCTGTGCTGGGTGGAGATTATAACAGAACATGGCCAAGATGTTCAAATGTTCATAAATGACCAGCATGGTCGAATAATAATAAGGCAGGTCAGTTGAAACTGGAGCAGCAGCACGGCCAGGTGGACTGGGGACAGCAAGGAGTCCCCAGTCCAATCATGTCCGGTAGTCCTGGGGCATGGTCCTAGGGCTCAGGTCCTCCGAGAGAGAGAAAGAAAGAGAGAAGGAGAGAATTATAGAACGCACACTTAGATTCACACAGGACACCGAATAGGACAGGAGAAGTACTCCAGATATAATAAACTGACCCTAGCCCCCCGACACATAAACTACTGCAGCATAAATACTGGAGGCTGAGACAGGAGGGGTCAGGAGACACTGTGGCCCCATCCGAGAACACCCCCGGACAGGGCCAAACAGGAAGGATATAACCCCACCCACTTTGCCAAAGCACAGCCCCCACACCACTAGAGGGATAACTTCAACCACCAACTTACCATCCTGAGACAAGGCTGAGTATAGCCCACAAAGATCTCCGCCATGGCACAACCCAAGGGGGGGCGCCAACCCAGACAGGATGACCACATCAGTGAATCAACCCACTCAGGTGACGCACCCCTTCCAGGGACGGCATGAGAGAGCCCCAGTAAGCCAGTGACTCAGCCCCTGTAATAGGGTTAGAGGCAGAGAATCCCAGTGGAAAGAGGGGAACCGGCCGGGCAGAGACAGCAAGGGCGGTTCGTTGCTCCAGAGCCTTTCCGTTCACCTTCCCACTCCTGGGCCAGACTACACTCAATCATATGACCCACTGAAGAGATGAGTCTTCAGTAAAGACTTAAAGGTCGAGACCGAGTCTGCGTCTCACATGGGTAGGCAGACTGTTCCATAAAAATGGAGCTTTATAGGAGAAAGCCCTGCCTCCAGCTGTTTGCTTAGAAATTCTAGGG
>NC_088408.1:91825627-91885627 GCF_034236695.1 Oncorhynchus nerka | reverse complement strand
CGGCGGCCTTTCTCAATAGCAAGGCTATGCTCACTGAGTCTGTACGTAGTCAAAGCTTTCCTTAAATTTGGGTCAGTCACAGTGGTCAGGTATTCTGCAGCTCTGTACTCTCTGTTTAGGGCCAAATAGCATTCTACTTTGCTCTGTTTTTTTGTTAATTCTTTCCAGTGTGTCAAGTAATTATCTTTTTGTTTTCTCATGATTTGGTTGGGTCTAATTGTGCTGTTGTCCTGGGGATCGGTGGGGTGTGTTTGTGTTTGTGAACAGAGCCCCAGGACCAGCTTGCTTAGGGGACTCTTCTCCAGGTTCATCTCTCTGTAGGTGATGGCTTTGTTATGGAAGGTTTTGGAATCACTTCCTTTTAGGTGGTTATAGAATTTAACGGCTCTTTTCTGGATTTTGATAATTAGTGGGTATCGGCCTAATTCTGCTCTGCATGCATTATTTGGTGTTCTACGTTGTACACAGGGGATATTTTTGCATAATTCTGCGTGCAGTCTCAATTTGGTGTTTGTTCCATTTTATGAAGTCTTGGTTCTGTGAGCGGACCCCAGACCTCACAACCATAAAGGGCAATGGGCTCTATGAATGCAGAACCAAGAACAGATACAGCCCTTGGTTCACTCCAGACCTGACTGCCCTCGACCAGCACAAAAACATCCTGTGGCGGACTGCAATAGCATCGAATAGTCCCCGTGATATGCAACTGTTCAGGGAAGTCAGGAACCAATACACGCAGTCAGTCAGGAAAGCTAAGGCCAGCTTCTTCAGGCAGAAGTTTGCATCCTGTAGCTCCAACTCCAAAAAGTTCTGGGACACTGTGAAGTCCATGGAGAACAAGAGCACCTCCTCCCAGCTGCCCACTGCACTGAGGCTAGGTAACACGGCCTCCACCGATAAATCCATGATTGTCGAAAACTTCAATAAGCATTTTCAACGGCTGGCCATGCCTTCCGCCTGGCTTCCAACCTCGGCCAACAGCTCCCCCCGCAGCTCCTCGCCCAAGCCTCTCCAGGTTCTCCTTTACCCAAATCCAGATAGCAGATGTTCTGAAAGAGCTGCAAAACCTGGACCCGTACAAATCAGCTGGGCTTGACAATCTGGACCCTCTATTTCTGAAACTATCTGCCGCCATTGTCGCAACCCCTATTACCAGCCTGTTCAACCTCTCTTTCATGATTTAGATGCACTATTGTAAAGTGGCTGTTCCACTGGATGTCATAAGGTGAATGCACCAATTTGTAAGTCGCTCTGGATAAGAGCGTCTGCTAAATGACTTAAATGTAAATGTAAATGTATGACTGATTCAAGTATTTTTAGCCAGAGCCTAATTGGTATGTTGAAATTTATGTTCCTTTTTGATGACATAGAATGCCCTTCTCTGTGTGTCTCTCTCTTTTTATCTCTTTCTGTGTCTCTTTCTGTGTCGTCTCTGTCTCTGTCTGTCTCTCTCGCTCTCTCTATCAATTCAATTCAATTCAAGGGGCTTTATTGGCATGGGAAACATATGTGCATGACTTTGACTCAGAGTTGGCTCATACACACAGACTATGAACCAGGACCTACCTCTTTCTTATCCTCACAACAAATGTGTACTGGTACATTTGCCATGTCACGAACCAGGACTCCGTATCACTAATCTGTATGGTACATCATGGCCTGTCACAAATCAGGACATCGTATCACTAATCTGTATGGTACATCATGGCCTGTCACAAATCAGGACATCGTATCACTAATCTGTATGGTACATCATGGCCTGTCACAAATCAGGACATCGTATCACTAATCTGTATGGTACATCATGGCCTGTCACAAATCAGGACATCGTATCACTAATCTGTATGGTACATCATGGCCTGTCACAAATCAGGACTCCGTATCACTAATCTGTATGGTACATCATGGCCTGTCACAAATCAGGACTCCGTATCACTAATCTGTATGGTACATCATGGCCTAATCTGTATGGTACATCATGGCCTGTCACAAATCAGGACATCGTATCACTAATCTGTATGGTACATCATGGCCTGTCACAAATCAGGACTCCGTATCACAAATCTGTATGGTACATCATGGCCTGTCACAAAGCAGGACTCCGTATCACTAATCTGTATGGTACATCATGGCCTGTCACAAATCAGGACATCGTATCACTAATCTGTATGGTACATCATGGCCTGTCACAAATCAGGACTCCGTATCACAAATCTGTATGGTACATCATGGCCTGTCACAAAGCAGGACTCCGTATCACTAATCTGTATGGTACATCATGGCCTGTCACAAATCAGGACTCTGTATCACTAATCTATATGGTACATCATGGCCTGTCACAAATCAGGACTCCGTATCACTAATATGTATGGTACATCATGGCCTGTCACAAATCAGGACTCCGTATCACTAATCTGTATGGTACATCATGGCCAGTCACAAATCAGGACTCCGTATCACTAATCTGTATGGTACATCATGGCCAGTCACAAATCAGGACTCCGTATCACTAATCTGTATGGTACATCATGGCCTGTCACAAAGCACTGTGTGCTTTTTGATGGATGTCTAAGGTGTTATGACATCCTAAATCAGTCCAACTGCTGTCATTTCCTGTTGGGTGTGCTGTTACTTCCCCCTCTGTCTTTAATCTGCCGACACACGTCCTCGCTCTAACCAAGAACCTAACTGTTTCATCCTGTGTCTACCCTTCTGTTCTGACGCTCTTTCTCTCTTTCTCTCTTTCTCTCTTTCTCTCTTTCTTTCTCTCTCTTTCTTTCTCTCTTTCTCTCTCTCTTTCTTTCTCTCCTTCTCTCTCTCTCTTTCTTTCTCTTCTTCTCTCTCTTTCTTTCTCTCCTTCTCTCTCTCCTTCTCTCTCTCTTTCTTTCTCTTCTTCTCTCTCTTTCTTTCTCTCCTTCTCTCTCTCCTTCTCTCTCTCTTTCTTTCTCTCCTTCTCTCTCTCTTTCTTTCTCTTCTTCTCTCTCTCTTTCTTTCTCTTCTTCGCTCTCTTTCTTTCTCTCCTTTTCTCTCTCTCTTTCTTTCTTTCTTTCTTTCTCTTCTTCTCTCTCTCTTTCTTTCTCTTCTTCTCTCTCTCTTTCTTTCTCTCCTTTTCTCTCTCTCTTTCTTTCTCTCTCTTTCTTTCTCTCTCTTTCTTTCTTTTGTTCTCTCCCCCTCTCTCTCTCTCTCTTTCTCTTTCTCTTTCTCTCTCTCTTCTCTCCTTCTGTCTCTTCTTTTTCACCTTTCTCTCCCACTTTCTGTCTATCTTCCAATATCACCCTCTTCGTTTCTTACCTTCTGTGTGTGTGTGTGTGTATATATATATACAGTATTTGTGAGTGTGTATATACAGTCGTACACCACCTGGCACAAGTCTGTTGCTACTAGTGGCCCCAGCAGCTTCTGGGGCCACTAGTAGCTTCTCCCTCCTCCTCCTGGTTTCTTCCAGAGGTTTCTCATCTCCTTGATAAACATATTTTTTCTCTGGCTGATTTGTTTGATGAAGTGGTTCGGCTCTGTGTCCTGTCTTTGACATGCTGCTAATGTTACAGGAAGTGTTTATGTCTTGGCAAGGAGCTGTGAAGAAGATGACATGCTGTGTGGTTTTTAGAGACCAGTGAATGCACCAGCCACAGTAAATAGACGGCACTCTGGTATTGGATACTCCATCTTGATTTGAGTCACTCATGCACATAAGGCATAAGAACCAAACAGTGACACACAATATATATTCAAACATGTGTATCAGGCTGGCAGCTTACATTAGCCTCTACTTTTATTCTGATTGAAATGCAGATGTTTTGAGTCAGAACCACCGTGAGCTGACTGAGACTGGGGACTGGGTGGTATTATCTTCTGAAAAGCTCCATGATCATCATTGGGTCCTTCGATGACTGCCGTGCTGATGGGGCCAGACCATCTCCTGCCTGTATGACTGCCTCAGTCGGCCCACATTTCTATCCACTGGCAGAGGGTCTAGCTGGGGGAAAAAGGCTGGGGGGCTGCAAGGGGACAAGAGTTGGGGATAGGAGGGAGATGACAACGCTCCATGTCTGGTCCAGGTAGAGCAGAGGCCTTGTTGGTCAGCAATGTGCTAAATAATGTAGGAATGTCCGTAACTTCCCCCCTTTTGTTTTGCTCCTACCCACCAGTAGACAGACTGGCTCTGGGACTGTGGATTGACTGGGGAAGGGAAGGTAGCTGTGTTGCGTGTAGAGTTGCTGCTCTGTCTGTCTGGCTGCCTCCATGCACAAACACTTGCATTGTGTGTGCCACACACACACACACACATGCACTTTGCGCACATTACCCTGATTTGCCCTTTCAAGAGAGGTGAAGCCTTATCACCTCTTTCTCGTTTCAAGAACATGGGGTTCAAAGGTCAGCCTATTAGAGCCTCTTCACACACGTACAACATTTCCCCTAAAAATACAGTCTGCTACGCATATTACTCCAATGTAAACTTCTTGTCACGTCTCAACGGCTCGCCCCACAGCTGCCCCCCTCGAAGCAGGGCTGTTTAAATAGAATGGTCTGTTGAGGCCAAATTCCTACGGTATACATGGTAATAGCAGAGCAATGTTTTTGAAACGGATGAAATAGACACATTTTGAGAGTTGTTTTATGGATTTTGTACCTGAGATTGCAGTAGCAGCCTGTTACATTCTGAAATTGTTGCAGTAGCTGCCGGCTGCACTGAGCCAGGTAAGAGTATGGAAGCCCATCCCCCACCACCACAAACATGTCAAATGTAGATCATACATGGATACCTTTATAACATTATGTGGTTGTTTCAGAGGTGGCAAACAGGTCAGAGAGTTTTTATTTATATTTGTTTATTTTTATTTAACCTTTTATTTCACTAGGCAAGTCCGTTAAGAACAAATTCTTATTTACAATAACGGCCTACCCCGGCCAAACCCAGACGACGCTGGTCCCATTGTGCGCCGCCCGATGGGACTCCCAACCACGGTCGGTTGTGATACAGCCTGGAATCGTACCAGGGTCTGTAGTGACTCCTCTAGCACTGAGATGCTGTGCCTTGGACCGCTGTGCCACTCGGGAGTCAAAAGAGTGGTGGGTGAGAATATATTATTTTTTTAAATTCTGGGGATCAGAGTTTTTCCTGATCTGGTAGCAGGCTAACCTAAACACCTCTCTATACATGGACCAATAATGTCTTGTTGCCAGCCACAACAGAAGGGAAGGGAAGGATGTCATGGGAATTTAAAAAGGATGTCATGGGAATTTAAAAAGGATGTCATGGGAATTTAAAAAGGATGTCATGGGAATTTAAAAAGGATGTCATGGGAATTTAAAAAGGATGTCATGGGAATTTCAAAAGGATGTAATGGGAATTTAAAAAGGATGTCATGGGAATTTAAAAAGTTTGATTTTCGTTCGCCGCCCCACTCTTCAGACTCTTCTTCTCATAGTTGGAGTAGGGCCTTAGTCTCAGAGGTTTTCACCACTGCTTTCTTTAAGGACCGACGCCAGGGATGAGAGGCAGGTAGTCAAACGTTTCATCAGGAACAGACATGAAACAAGACTGGAACAGCGTCAGCACACGGCTAGACAAGGACATAAGACAATCAATGCTGAAGCAGGGAACAGAGCGGGGAACCAGACAGATATAGGGGAGGTAATGACAGAGGTGATTGAGTCCAGGTGAGGCCAATAAGCGCTGATGCACGTGACGGGGGGAGGGCAGTTGTGCTCTAAAAAAACAAAATAATATAGAATGATACCATCTTGGCACTGAAATAGTGTTAGAATATAGAATGATACCATCTTGGCACTGAAATAGTGTTAGAATGTAGAATGATACCATCTTGGCACTGAAATAGTGTTAGAATGTAGAATGGTACCATCTTGGCACTGAAATAGTGTTAGAATATAGACTGATACCATCTTGGCACTGAAATAGTGTTAGAATATAGACTGATACCATCTTGGCACTGGAATAGTGTTAGAATATAGACTGATACCATCTTGGCACTGAAATAGTGTTAGAATGTAGACTGATACCATCTTGGCACTGGAATAGTGTTAGAATATAGAATGATACCATCTTGGCACTGGAATAGTGTTAGAATATAGAATGATACCATCTTGGCACTGAAATAGTGTTAGAATGTAGACTGATACCATCTTGGCACTGGAATAGTGTTAGAATATAGAATGATACCATCTTGGCACTGAAATAGTGTTAGAATGTAGACTGATACCATCTTGGCACTGGAATAGTGTTAGAATATAGAATGATACCATCTTGGCACTGAAATAGTGTTAGAATGTAGACTGATACCATCTTGGCACTGAAATAGTGTTAGAATGTAGACTGATACCATCTTGGCACTGAAATAGTGTTAGAATGTAGACTGATACCATCTTGGTACTGGAATAGTGTTAGAATGTAGACTGATACCATCTTGGCACTGAAATAGTGTTAGAATGTAGACTGATACCATCTTGGTACTGGAATAGTGTTAGAATGTAGACTGATACCATCTTGGCACTGAAATAGTGTTAGAATGTAGACTGATACCATCTTGGCACTGGAATAGTGTTAGAATATAGAATGATACCATCTTGGCACTGAAATAGTGTTAGAATGTAGACTGATACCATCTTGGCACTGGAATAGTGTTAGAATATAGAATGATACCATCTTGGCACTGAAATAGTGTTAGAATGTAGACTGATACCATCTTGGCACTGAAATAGTGTTAGAATGTAGACTGATACCATCTTGGCACTGAAATAGTGTTAGAATGTAGACTGATACCATCTTGGTACTGGAATAGTGTTAGAATGTAGACTGATACCATCTTGGTACTGGAATAGTGTTAGAATGTAGACTGATACCATCTTGGTACTGGAATAGTGTTAGAATGTAGACTGATACCATCTTGGCACTGAAATAGTGTTAGAATGTAGACTGATACCATCTTGGTACTGGAATAGTGTTAGAATGTAGACTGATACCATCTTGGTACTGGAATAGTGTTAGAATATAGACTGATACCATCTTGGTACTGGAATAGTGTTAGAATGTAGACTGATACCATCTTGGCACTGAAATAGTGTTAGAATGTAGACTGATACCATCTTGGTACTGGAATAGTGTTAGAATGTAGACTGATACCATTTTGGCACTGAAATAGTGTTAGAATGTAGACTGATACCATCTTGGCACTGGAATAGTGTTAGAATGTAGACTGATACCATCTTGCCACTGTAAGGGATGGTGATACTTGTAATTTCTAGGGAATGTTAATAAAACTGAACCTCAAACAGTAAAAAGGTAACTGTTGTATCATTCTAACCATATTGATGAAAACAGCCAGCTCTACTCACTGTGTCAGAATTGATTACCTCATCACAACTCATTATTACCTCATCACAACTCATTATTACCTCATCACAACTCATTATTACCTCACAACTCATTATTACCTCATCACAACCCATTATTACCTCATCACAACCCATTACTACCTCATCACAACCCATTACTACCTCATCACAACCCATTACTACCTCATCAGAACTCATATCTCTGTTGTTATTCCCTGTTCTGTCGTATCGGTTTATTATAGGAAGCCAGTTTGGCTAATTTATTTTAATTTAATTTAAATTTCACCTTTATTTAACCAGGTAGGCAAGTTGAGAACAAGTTCTCATTTACAATTGCGACCTGGCCAAGATAAAGCAAAGCAGTTCGACACATACAACGACACAGAGTTACACATGGAGTAAAACAAACATACAGTCAATAATACAGTAGAAACACGTCTATATACGATGTGAGCAAATGAGGTGAGAAGGGAGGTAAAGGCAAAAAAAGGCCATGGTGGCAAAGTAAATACAATATAGCAAGTAAAACACTGGAATGGTAGATTTGCAGTGGAAGAATGTGCAAAGTAGAAATAAAAATAATGGGGTGCAAAGGAGCAAAATAAATAAATAAACACAGTAGGGGGAGAGGTAGTTGTTTGGGCTAAATTATAGATGGGCTATGTACAGGTGTAGTAATCTGTGAGCTGGTGCTTAAATTAGTGAGGGAGATGTGTTTCCAGTTTCAGAGATTTTTGTAGTTCGTTCCAGTCATTGGCAGCAGAGAACTGGAAGGAGAGGCGGCCAACGGAAGAATTGGTTTTGGGGGTGACTAGAGAGATATACCTGCTGGAGCGTGCGCTACAGGTGGGAGATGCTATGGTGACCAGCAAGCTGAGATAAAGGGGGACTTTACCTAGCAGGGTAATGACATTTGGTGATTGTCATTAGGCCATAATTTACGAGTCCACTTCTGTCTGGACACGTCTTGGTGTCGAATTGTTCATGCCTCTGATAAAAAGGGTTATCCTATAGTTTTCTTAATGTTGTTTTCATTATTGTGATAGGCTCATGTTCTACCCTGTACGGCGTACCCCCACTATTTATTGTGCTGTGACACCACCTGACTTTCACCCCTGGTATTAATAAGGTTTGCACTAACCATAATGCAGACATCCTCTGTCACAGCCATCACTCTCCCCCACACTACCGTGGTGTAAGACTCATTTACAGGCCTGCCAGATGGAATTATTTGGTGGAGGAGGAAGCCCTCGATACCAATATTATCTGGGCTAGGTGGTGGTGGTGGTGGTACCAGTAATGACTGGGACCCAGCCAGGGAGGCTCTTCCACAATGGGGCCAGAGGTATGATGGATTGGGGCTTGCTGGTTAGACCAGACTGGGTTGAGTTGGCTGATGCTTTATTTGTTTTGAGAAACACCACAATGATGTAATGCCCTGGGGCTCTGTTCCCGTTCAAGTGGAGGTGTTCCCTCTCTGCCCGTTCAAGTGGAGGTGTTCCCTCTCTGCCCGTTCAAGTGGAGGTGTTCCCTCTCTGCCCGTTCAAGTGGAGGTGTTCCCTCTCTGCCCGTACAAGTGGGGGTGTTCCCTCTCTGCCCGTACAAGTGGAGGTGTTCCCTCTCTGCCCGTACAAGTGGAGGTGTTCCCTCTCTGCCCGTACAAGTGGAGGTGTTCCCTCTCTGCCCGTTCAAGTGGAGGTGTTCCCTCTCTGCCCGTTCAAGTGGAGGTGTTCCCTCTCTGCCCGTTCAAGTGGAGGTGTTCCCTCTCTGCCCGTTCAAGTGGAGGTGTTCCCTCTCTGCCCGTTCAAGTGGAGGTGTTCCCTCTCTGCCCGTTCAAGTGGAGGTGTTCCCTCTCTGCCCGTTCAAGTGGAGGTGTTCCCTCTCTGCCCGTACAAGTGGTGGTGTTCCCTCTCTGCCCGTTCAAGTGGAGGTGTTCCCTCTCTGCCCGTACAAGTGGAGGTGTTCCCTCTCTGCCCGTTCAAGTGGAGGTGTTCCCTCTCTGCCTGTACAAGTGGAGGTGTTCCCTCTCTGCCCGTTCAAGTGGAGGTGTTCCCTCTCTGCCCGTACAAGTGGAGGTGTTCCCTCTCTGCCCGTACAAGTGGAGGTGAAATACTTTGGGTCGGTAAGATTTCATTTGAGGCCCTGCCAAGTCCCAGGCGCCCAATAGGAGGAGGAGGGGACAGATCTAAACTTAATGCTCTCTGGAAAAAAATGGATACAAATACATCCCAAAAGTAATAGCTAATGTTTTGAACTGTGGGCTGAGGACTGGTTCTGTTCTGATGAGACGGGCTGAGGACTGGTTCTGTTCTGATGAGACGGGCTGAGGACTGGTTCTGTTCTGATGAGACGGGCTGAGGACTGGTTCTGTTCTGATGAGAGGGGCTGAGGACTGGTTCTGTTCTAATGAGAGGGGCTGAGGACTGGTTCTGTTCTGATGAGACGGGCTGAGGACTGGTTCTGTTCTAATGAGAGGGGCTGAGGACTGGTTCTGTTCTAATGAGAGGGGCTGAGGACTGGTTCTGTTCTGATGAGACGGGCTGAGAACTGGTTCTGTTCTAATGAGAGGGGCTGAGGACTGGTTCTGTTCTGATGAGAGGGGCTGAGGACTGGTTCTGTTCTAATGAGAGGGGCTGAGGACTGGTTCTGTTCTGATGAGAGGGGCTGAGGACTGGTTCTGTTCTGATGAGAGGGGCTGAGGACTGGTTCTGTTCTAATGAGAGGGGCTGAGGACTGGTTCTGTTCTGATGAGACGGGCTGAGGACTGGTTCTGTTCTAATGAGAGGGGCTGAGGACTGGTTCTGTTCTGATGAGAGTGGCTGAGGACCGGTTCTGTTCTAATGAGAGGGGCTGAGGACTGGTTCCTGATCTGATGAGACGGGCTGAGGACAGGTTCTGGTGAGACTCACTGAGAACGGGTTCTGTTCTGGTGAGATGGGCTGTGGACAGACGGGTTCTGTTCTGGTTAGACTGGCTGTGGATCATGGATGTTTTTTAAATCAGATTTCAACAGACAGGTAAATCCACATGCCATTCCTAAAGTCCACAACATATGTAAAGTTTATACAAGGCCTACCTTGTGTGTGTGTGTGTGTGTGTGTGTGTGTGTGTGTGTGTGTGTGTGTAACAGAACAGGCATGTGCCGTTCAAACATTAACAATATGGCCACCCCCCATGTGGTAAATAGCTGAGGGATAGGGCTGAAATGTAACCACTCTCAAATTCATAGACAATGAATGAATGCAAGGACTGATCATCAACGATATCTAAATGAAAGCTTTAAAACATGTTTTGAGGCTGTACAGTATTTGTTTACAATTGTGTTGTTTATAAAGAAAGGGCTAAAAACAAGCTTATATTTGGGGTTCTGATTGGTTTAGACAGGTAAGACTCATGAGCCCTTTTATAAATGGTACTCTTCCAGAATCAGTGGGTATATATGATGAATGTAAAAGTCCAGATATGTATGTAGCAGTCACAGATTCCCCCTTTTTAAAGTGTGACTCAAGACGCTTTCAAAATGCAGCCAAGATCATTGGACAAATAATTCATTGACAGCTCCCATGACAGTTGGAAGCTGAAGGAAAAGACAGGTCCCAGACCGCACCCTATGTCTTATATATTGCACTGCTCTTGACCATGCAGTGCCCGTATCGCACTGGCCAAAGTAGTGCACTATATAGGGAATAGGGTGCCGTTTGGGATGCACCCAAAGTCTCTCCCTTGTTTAGAGTGCACTGGAATAACACCCTGTGTTTGTGGGCAGGGTGTTGATGTGGTTCACTCGGGTTATTTGCCTCGGATTAAAGTCTGAAGCTCTTTTCTTGCGATTTCCAGATAGTGTCTCCCTCCGTTTGATGTCAATGAGCAGTAAAACATCTCCACTTGTATTTATTTACAGTTCCCAAGTTCAAGCTTCATTTTTTACCCTTTGCCTCTATACATACATCTCAGATCAGGTCCCCCCCCGTCCATATATTCATACGCATTATGATCATAAAAGGCCAAACTGATCCTAGATCAGTGCTCTTACTCTGAGGGGCTTTTTGAATACGGGCCTGGGTCTTAGGGTTAGGATACTGCGAAGAGTTAGGTGTTGGGATTGAAGTTAGTAGAGCAGTTAGTAGAGCAGTTAGTAGAGCAGTTAGTAGAGCAGTTTGTAGAGCCGTTAGTGTTTGTAGAGCAGTTTGTTTAGCCGTTAGTGTTTGTAGAGCAGTTTGTAGAGCAGTTAGTAGAGCAGTATGTAGAGCAGTATGTAGAGCAGTTAGTAGAGCAGTTAGTAGAGCAGTATGTAGAGCAGTATGTAGAGCAGTATGTAGAGCAGTTAGTAGAGCAGTTTGTAGAGCAGTATGTAGAGCAGTATGTAGAGCAGTATGTAGAGCCGTTAGTGTTTGTAGAGCAGTTTGTAGAGCAGTTTGTAGAGCAGTTAGTGTTTGTAGAGCAGTTTGTAAAGCAGTTAGTGTTTGTAGAGCAGTTTGTAAAGCAGTTTGTAGAGCAGTTTCTACTGCAGTTTGTAGAGCAGTTTCTACTGCAGTTTGTAGAGCAGTTTCTACTGCAGTTTGTAGAGCAGTTTCTACTGCAGTTTGTAGAGCAGTTTCTACTGCAGTTCGTAGAGCAGTTTGTAGGGCAGTTTGTGTTTACTGCAGTTTGTAGAGCAGTTTGTAGAGCAGTTTGTAGAGCAGTTTGTAGAGCAGTATGTAGAGCAGTATGTAGAGCAGTTTGTAGAGCAGTCTGTAGAGCCGTTAGTGTTTGTAGAGCAGTTTGTAGAGCAGTTTGTAGAGCAGTATGTAGAGCAGTATGTAGAGCCGTTAGTGTTTGTAGAGCAGTTTGTAGAGCAGTTTGTAGAGCAGTTTGTAAAGCAGTTTGTGTTTGTAGAGCAGTTTGTAAAGCAGTTAGTGTTTGTAGAGCAGTTTGTAAAGCATTTTGTAGAGCAGTTTCCACTGCAGTTTGTAGGGCAGTTTGTACTGAAGTTTGTAGAGCAGTTTGTAGAGTAGTTTGTAGAGCAGTTTGTAGAGCAGTTTGTAGAGCAGTTTGTAGAGCAGTCTGTAGAGCCGTTAGTGTTTGTAGAGCAGTTTGTAGAGCAGTTTGTACAGCAGTTTGTAGAGCAGTTTGTAGAGCAGTTTGTAGAGCAGTTTGTAGAGCAGTTAGTGTTTGTAGAGCAGTTTGTAAAGCAGTTTGTAGAGCAGTTTCTACTGCAGTTTGTAGAGTAGTTTGTACTGCAGTTCGTAGAGCAGTTTGTAGGGCAGTTTGTGTTTGTAGAGCAGTTTGTACTGCAGTTTGTAGAGCAGGTTGTAATGCAGTTTGTAGAGCAGTTTGTAGAGCAGTTTGTAGAGCAGTATGTAGAGCAGTATGTAGAGCAGTTTGTAGAGCAGTCTGTAGAGCCGTTAGTGTCTGTAGAGCAGTTTGTAGAGCAGTTTGTAGAGCATTTTGTAGAGCAGTTTGTAGAGCAGTTAGGTTTTGTAGAGCAGTTTGTAGAGCAGTTAGTGTTTGTAGAGCAGTTTGTAAAGCAGTTTGTAGAGCAGTTTCTACTGCAGTTTGTAGAGCAGTTTGTAAAGCAGTTTGTAGAGCAGTTTCCACTGCAGTTTGTAGGGCAGTTTGTGTTTGTAGAGCAGTTTGTACTGCAGTTTGTAGAGCAGTTTGTACTGAAGTTTGTAGAGCAGTTTGTAGAGCAGTTTGTAGAGCAGTTTGTAGAGCAGTCTGTAGAGCCGTTAGTGTTTGTAGAGCAGTTTGTAGAGCAGTTTGTAGAGCAGTTTGTAGAGCAGTTAGTGTTTGTAGAGCAGTTTCTACTGCAGTTTGTAGAGCAGTTTCTACTGCAGTTTCTACTGCAGTTTGTAGAGCAGTTTGTACTGCAGTTTGTAGAGCAGTTTGTAGGGCAGTTTGTGTTTGTAGAGCAGTTTGTAGAGCAGTTTGTAGAGCAGTTTGTAGAGCAGTATGTAGAGCAGTATGTAGAGCAGTTTGTAGAGCAGTCTGTAGAGCCGTTAGTGTTTGTAGAGCAGTTTGTAGAGCAGTTTGTAGAGCAGTTTGTACAGCAGTTTGTAGAGCAGTTTGTAGAGCAGTTTGTAGAGCAGTTTGTAGAGCAGTTAGTGTTTGTAGAGCAGTTTGTAAAGCAGTTAGTGTTTGTAGAGCAGTTTGTAAAGCAGTTTGTAGAGCAGTTTCTACTGCAGTTTGTAGAGCAGTTTCTACTGCAGTTCGTAGAGCAGTTTGTGTTTGTAGAGCAGTTTGTACTGCAGTTTGTAGAGCAGTCTGTAGAGCCGTTAGTGTTTGTAGAGCAGTATGTAGAGCAGTTTGTAGAGCAGTCTGTAGAGCCGTTAGTGTTTGTAGAGCAGTTTGTAGAGCAGTTTGTACAGCAGTTTGTAGAGCAGTTTGTAGAGCAGTTTGTAGAGCAGTTTGTAAAGCAGTTTTGTAGAGCAGTTTCTACTGCAGTTTGTAGAGCAGTTTCTACTGCAGTTTGTAGAGCAGTTTCTACTGCAGTTCGTAGAGCAGTTTGTAGGGCAGTTTGTGTTTGTAGAGCAGTTTCTACTGCAGTTTGTAGAGCAGTTTCTACTGCAGTTTGTAGAGCAGTTTGTAGAGCATTTTGTAGAGCAGTTTGTAGAGCAGTTAGGTTTTGTAGAGCAGTTTGTAGAGCAGTTAGTGTTTGTAGAGCAGTTTGTAAAGCAGTTTGTAGAGCAGTTTCTACTGCAGTTTGTAGAGCAGTTTGTAAAGCAGTTTGTAGAGCAGTTTCCACTGCAGTTTGTAGGGCAGTTTGTGTTTGTAGAGCAGTTTGTACTGCAGTTTGTAGAGCAGTTTGTACTGAAGTTTGTAGAGCAGTTTGTAGAGCAGTTTGTAGAGCAGTTTGTAGAGCAGTCTGTAGAGCCGTTAGTGTTTGTAGAGCAGTTTGTAGAGCAGTTTGTAGAGCAGTTTGTAGAGCAGTTTGTAGAGCAGTTAGTGTTTGTAGAGCAGTTTCTACTGCAGTTTGTAGAGCAGTTTCTACTGCAGTTTCTACTGCAGTTTGTAGAGCAGTTTGTACTGCAGTTTGTAGAGCAGTTTGTAGGGCAGTTTGTGTTTGTAGAGCAGTTTGTAGAGCAGTTTGTAGAGCAGTTTGTAGAGCAGTATGTAGAGCAGTATGTAGAGCAGTTTGTAGAGCAGTCTGTAGAGCCGTTAGTGTTTGTAGAGCAGTTTGTAGAGCAGTTTGTAGAGCAGTTTGTACAGCAGTTTGTAGAGCAGTTTGTAGAGCAGTTTGTAGAGCAGTTTGTAGAGCAGTTAGTGTTTGTAGAGCAGTTTGTAAAGCAGTTAGTGTTTGTAGAGCAGTTTGTAAAGCAGTTTGTAGAGCAGTTTCTACTGCAGTTTGTAGAGCAGTTTCTACTGCAGTTCGTAGAGCAGTTTGTGTTTGTAGAGCAGTTTGTACTGCAGTTTGTAGAGCAGTCTGTAGAGCCGTTAGTGTTTGTAGAGCAGTATGTAGAGCAGTTTGTAGAGCCGTTAGTGTTTGTAGAGCAGTTTGTAGAGCAGTTTGTACAGCAGTTTGTAGAGCAGTTTGTAGAGCAGTTTGTAAAGCAGTTTGTAGAGCAGTTTCTACTGCAGTTTGTAGAGCAGTTTCTACTGCAGTTTGTAGAGCAGTTTCTACTGCAGTTCGTAGAGCAGTTTGTAGGGCAGTTTGTGTTTGTAGAGCAGTTTGTACTGCAGTTTGTAGAGCAGTTTGTACTGCAGTTTGTAGAGCAGTTTGTAGACCAGTATGTAGACCAGTATGTAGAGCAGTATGTAGAGCAGTATGTAGAGCAGTTTGTAGAGCAGTCTGTAGAGCCGTTAGTGTTTGTAGAGCAGTTTGTAGAGCAGTTTGTAGAGCAGTTTGTAAAGCAGTTTGTAGAGCAGTTTCTACTGCAGTTCGTAGAGCAGTTTGTAGGGCAGTTTGTGTTTGTAGAGCAGTTTGTAGAGCAGTTTGTAGAGCAGTTAGTGTTTGTAGAGCAGTTTGTAAAGCAGTTTGTAGAGCAGTTTCTACTGCAGTTTGTAGAGCAGTTTCTACTGCAGTTTGTAGAGCAGTTTCTACTGCAGTTTGTAGAGCAGTTTCTACTGCAGTTTGTAGAGCAGTTTCTACTGCAGTTCATAGAGCAGTTTGTAGGGCAGTTTGTGTTTGTAGAGCAGTTTGTACTGCAGTTTGTAGAGCAGTTTGTACTGCAGTTTGTAGAGCAGTTTGTAGAGCAGTTTGTGTTTGTAGAGCAGTTTGTAAAGCAGTTTGTAGAGCAGTTTCTACTGCAGTTTGTAGAGCAGTTTCTACTGCAGTTCGTAGAGCAGTTTGTGTTTGTAGAGCAGTTTGTACTGCAGTTTGTAGAGCAGTCTGTAGAGCCGTTAGTGTTTGTAGAGCAGTATGTAGAGCAGTTTGTAGAGCAGTCTGTAGAGCCGTTAGTGTTTGTAGAGCAGTTTGTAGAGCAGTTTGTAGAGCAGTTTGTAGAGCAGTTTGTAGAGCAGTTAGTGTTTGTAGAGCAGTTTGTAAAGCAGTTTGTAGAGCAGTTTCTACTGCAGTTTGTAGAGCAGTTTCTACTGCAGTTTGTAGAGCAGTTTCTACTGCAGTTCGTAGAGCAGTTTGTAGGGCAGTTTGTGTTTGTAGAGCAGTTTGTACTGCAGTTTGTAGAGCAGTTTGTACTGCAGTTTGTAGAGCAGTTTGTAGACCAGTATGTAGACCAGTATGTAGAGCAGTATGTAGAGCAGTATGTAGAGCAGTTTGTAGAGCAGTCTGTAGAGCCGTTAGTGTTTGTAGAGCAGTTTGTAGAGCAGTTTGTAGAGCAGTTTGTAAAGCAGTTTGTAGAGCAGTTTCTACTGCAGTTCGTAGAGCAGTTTGTAGGGCAGTTTGTGTTTGTAGAGCAGTTTGTACTGCAGTTTGTAGAGCAGTTTGTAGAGCAGTTTGTAGAGCAGTTAGTGTTTGTAGAGCAGTTTGTAAAGCAGTTTGTAGAGCAGTTTCTACTGCAGTTTGTAGAGCAGTTTCTACTGCAGTTTGTAGAGCAGTTTCTACTGCAGTTTGTAGAGCAGTTTCTACTGCAGTTTGTAGAGCAGTTTCTACTGCAGTTCATAGAGCAGTTTGTAGGGCAGTTTGTGTTTGTAGAGCAGTTTGTACTGCAGTTTGTAGAGCAGTTTGTAGAGCAGTTTGTAGAGCAGTTTGTAGAGCAGTATGTAGAGCAGTATGTAGAGCAGTATGTAGAGCAGTTTGTAGAGCAGTCTGTAGAGCCGTTAGTGTTTGTAGAGCAGTTTGTAGAGCAGTTTGTAGAGCAGTATGTAGAGCAGTATGTAGAGCAGTTTGTAGAGCAGTTTGTAGAGCAGTTAGTGTTTGTAGAGCAGTTTGTAAAGCAGTTAGTGTTTGTAGAGCAGTTTGTAAAGCAGTTTGTAGAGCAGTTTCTACTGCAGTTCGTAGGGCAGTTTGTGTTTGTAGAGCAGTTTGTACTGCAGTTTGTAGAGCAGTTTGTACTGCAGTTTGTAGAGCAGTTTGTAGAGCAGTATGTAGAGCAGTATGTAGAGTAGTATGTAGAGCCGTTAGTGTTTGTAGAGCATTTTGTAGAGCAGTTTGTACAGCAGTTTGTACAGCAGTTTGTAGAGCAGTTTGTAGAGCAGTTTGTAAAGCAGTTTGTAAAGCAGTATGTAGAGCAGTTTGTAGAGCAGTTTGTAGAGCAGTTAGTGTTTGTAGAGCAGTTTGTAAAGCAGTTTGTAGAGCAGTTTCTACTGCAGTTTGTAGAGCAGTTTCTACTGCAGTTTGTAGAGCAGTTTCTACTGCAGTTCGTAGAGCAGTTTGTAGGGCAGTTTGTGTTTGTAGAGCAGTTTGTACTGCAGTTTGTAGAGCAGTTTGTACTGCAGTTTGTAGAGCAGTTTGTAGACCAGTATGTAGACCAGTATGTAGAGCAGTATGTAGAGCAGTATGTAGAGCAGTATGTAGAGCAGTATGTAGAGCAGTTTGTAGAGCAGTCTGTAGAGCCGTTAGTGTTTGTAGAGCAGTTTGTAGAGCAGTTTGTAGAGCAGTTTGTAAAGCAGTTTGTAGAGCAGTTTCTACTGCAGTTCGTAGAGCAGTTTGTAGGGCAGTTTGTGTTTGTAGAGCAGTTTGTACTGCAGTTTGTAGAGCAGTTTGTAGAGCAGTTTGTAGAGCAGTTAGTGTTTGTAGAGCAGTTTGTAAAGCAGTTTGTAGAGCAGTTTCTACTGCAGTTTGTAGAGCAGTTTCTACTGCAGTTTGTAGAGCAGTTTCTACTGCAGTTTGTAGAGCAGTTTCTACTGCAGTTCATAGAGCAGTTTGTAGGGCAGTTTGTGTTTGTAGAGCAGTTTGTACTGCAGTTTGTAGAGCAGTTTGTACTGCAGTTTGTAGAGCAGTTTGTAGAGCAGTTTGCAGAGCAGTTTGTAGAGCAGTATGTAGAGCAGTATGTAGAGCAGTATGTAGAGCAGTTTGTAGAGCAGTCTGTAGAGCCGTTAGTGTTTGTAGAGCAGTTTGTAGAGCAGTTTGTAGAGCAGTTTGTAAAGCAGTTTGTAGAGCAGTTTGTAAAGCAGTTTGTAGAGCAGTTTCTACTGCAGTTCGTAGAGCAGTTTGTAGGGCAGTTTGTGTTTGTAGAGCAGTTTGTACTGCAGTTTGTAGAGCAGTTTGTAGAGCAGTTTGTAGAGCAGTTAGTGTTTGTAGAGCAGTTTGTAAAGCAGTTTGTAGAGCAGTTTCTACTGCAGTTTGTAGAGCAGTTTCTACTGCAGTTTGTAGAGCAGTTTCTACTGCAGTTTGTAGAGCAGTTTCTACTGCAGTTCATAGAGCAGTTTGTAGGGCAGTTTGTGTTTGTAGAGCAGTTTGTACTGCAGTTTGTAGAGCAGTTTGTACTGCAGTTTGTAGAGCAGTTTGTAGAGCAGTTTGTAGAGCAGTTTGTAGAGCAGTATGTAGAGCAGTATGTAGAGCAGTATGTAGAGCAGTTTGTAGAGCAGTCTGTAGAGCCGTTAGTGTTTGTAGAGCAGTTTGTAGAGCAGTTTGTAGAGCAGTATGTAGAGCAGTATGTAGAGCAGTTTGTAGTGCAGTTTGTAGAGCAGTTAGTGTTTGTAGAGCAGTTTGTAAAGCAGTTAGTGTTTGTAGAGCAGTTTGTAAAGCAGTTTGTAGAGCAGTTTCTACTGCAGTTCGTAGGGCAGTTTGTGTTTGTAGAGCAGTTTGTAGAGCAGTTTGTACTGCAGTTTGTAGAGCAGTTTGTAGAGCAGTATGTAGAGCAGTATGTAGAGTAGTATGTAGAGCCGTTAGTGTTTGTAGAGCAGTTTGTAGAGCAGTTTGTACAGCAGTTTGTACAGCAGTTTGTAGAGCAGTTTGTAGAGCAGTTTGTAAAGCAGTTTGTAAAGCAGTATGTAGAGCAGTTTGTAGAGCAGTTTGTAGAGCAGTTTGTGTTTGTAGAGCAGTTAGTAGAGCAGTTTGTGTTTGTAGAGCAGTTTGTAGAGCAGTTTGTAGAGCAGTTTGTAGAGCAGTTTGTGTTTGTAGAGCAGTTAGTAGAGCAGTTTGTGTTTGTAGAGCAGTTTGTAGATCAGGTAGTAGAGCAGTTTGTGGAGCAGTTTGTAAAAAAGTTTCATGCAGTTTTCAGAGCAGTTGGAGTTTGTATCAACTTTGACCTGAGTAAGAACATTCACATCCATTTTTCTGATTGTTATTCTGGAGTTCAAGATGGTTCTTTGTTGCAGGTGGTATTTGCCATATGGAGTGAAGTGTTTGTTTTGACATCAGAGAGAGAGAGAAGAAGACAACACATTTCCATGTTACAGCCCCCTGTCATTTGGTAATGGCTGTGATATTCTGTCCATGTAGACCGTGTCCACTCACCTCTGACTGTCTCTACATCCATAACAGCTCTCCTACTGAGGGAAAGGTCATGGTACTTACAGCAGTCCAATCTGGACTGTCTCTACCTCCTCCATATATCCATCCCTCTCTCCATGGGGGGGTCTGACATTTTTGGTCTTTGCTCTGTAAGTAAAAACCAAGGCTTTTCAAGGGAAGCATTTCCCAGTTGTTCCGTCTTGATGCTTGTCCAAGTTATGTGGGTGGGGTTGTCCATCGACCTCGACCCTGACACCTCGGCTGCCTCTGAAATGGTTCACTATTACATGGACATCCTGTTCAATGTGTAATGCAGGACTTTTGACCAGGCCCAAAGAAATCCTCTTGACAAGTGTAATTTCTCAGAGGATGGGAGTGAGGAATAGAGAGAGAGGTGGGAGCGAGGAATAGAGAGAGAGATGGGAGCGAGGAATAGAGAGAGAGATGGGAGTGAGGAAGAGAGAGAGAGATGGGAGCGAGGAATAGAGAGAGAGATGGGAGCGAGGAAGAGAGAGAGATGGGAGCGAGGAATAGAGAGAGAGATGGGAGCGAGGAAGAGAGAGAGAGATGGGAGCGAGGAATAGAGAGAGAGATGGGAGCGAGGAATAGAGAGAGAGATGGGAGCGAGGAAGAGAGAGAGAGATGGGAGCGAGGAAGAGAGAGAGAGATGGGAGCGAGGAAGAGAGAGAGATGGGAGCGAGGAAGAGAGAGAGATGGGAGCGAGGAATAGAGAGAGAGATGAGAGCGAGGAATAGAGAGAGAGATGAGAGCGAGGAAGAGAGAGAGAGATGGGAGCGAGGAAGAGAGAGAGAGATGGGAGCGAGGAAGAGAGAGAGAGATGGGAGCGAGGAAGAGAGAGAGAGATGGGAGCGAGGAATAGAGAGAGAGATGGGAGCGAGGAATAGAGAGAGAGATGGGAGCGAGGAATAGAGAGAGAGATGGGAGCGAGGAATAGAGAGAGAGATGGGAGCGAGGAGTAGAGAGAGATGGGAGCGAGGAATAGAGAGAGAGATGGGAGCGAGGAAGAGAGAGAGAGATGGGAGCGAGGAAGAGAGAGAGATGGGAGCGAGGTATAGAGAGAGAGATGGGAGCGAGGAATAGAGAGAGAGATGGGAGCGAGGAATAGAGAGAGAGATGGGAGCGAGGAATAGAGAGAGAGATGGGAGCGAGGAATAGAGAGAGAGATGGGAGCGAGGAATAGAGAGAGAGATGGGAGCGAGGAATAGAGAGAGAGATGGGAGCGAGGAATAGAGAGAGAGATGGGAGCGAGGAATAGAGAGAGAGATGGGAGCGAGGAATAGAGAGAGAGATGGGAGCGAGGAAGAGAGAGAGAGATGGGAGCGAGGAAGAGAGAGAGAGGTGGGAGCGAAGAATAGAGAGAGAGATGGGAGCGAGGTATAGAGAGAGAGGTGGGAGCGAGGAAGAGAAAGAGAGATGGGAGCGAGGAATAGAGAGATGGGAGCGAGGAAGAGAGAGCGAGATGGGAGCGAGGAAGAGAGAGCGAGATGGGAGCGAGGAAGAGAGAGAGAGATGGGAGCGAGGAATAGAGAGAGAGATGGGATCGAGGAATAGAGAGAGAGATGGGAGCGAGGAATAGAGAGAGAGATGGGAGCGAGGAATAGAGAGAGAGATGGGAGCGAGGAATAGAGAGAGATGGGCGCGAGGAAGAGAGAGAGAGAGAGAGAGCGAGATGGGAGCGAGGAAGAGAGAGAGAGATGGGAGCGAGGAAGAGAGAGAGAGATGGGAGCGAGGAAGAGAGAGAGAGAGATGGGAGCGAGGAATAGAGAGAGAGATGGGAGCGAGGAAAAGAGAGAGAGATGGGAGCGAGGAATAGAGAGAGAGATGGGAGCGAGGAATAGAGAGAGAGAGAGATGAGAGCGAGGAAGAGAGAGAGAGATGGGAGCGAGGAATAGAGAGAGAGATGGGAGCGAGGAATAGAGAGAGAGATGGGAGCGAGGAAGAGAGAGAGAGAGATGGGAGCGAGGAATAGAGAGAGAGATGGGAGCGAGGAATAGAGAGAGAGATGGGAGCGAGGAATAGAGAGAGAGATGGGAGCGAGGAAGAGAGAGAGAGATGGGAGCGAGGAATAGAGAGAGAGGTGGGAGCGAGGAATAGAGAGAGAGGTGGGAGCGAGGAATAGAGAGAGAGATGGGAGCGAGGAATAGAGAGAGAGATGGGAGCGAGGAATAGAGAGAGAGATGGGAGCGAGGAAGAGAGAAAGAGAGATGGGAGCGAGGAAGAGAGAGGTGGGAGCGAGGAAGAGAGAGAGAGATGGGAGCGAGGAAGAGAGAAAGAGAGATGGGAGCGAGGAAGAGAGAGAGAGATGGGAGCGAGGAATAGAGAGAGAGATGGGAGTGAGGAATAGAGAGAGAGATGGGAGCGAGGAAGAGAGAGAGAGATGGGAGCGAGGAAAAGAGAAAGAGAGATGGGAGCGAGGAATAGAGAGAGAGATGGGAGCGAGGAAGAGAGAGAGAGATGGGAGCGAGGAAGAGAGAGAGAGATGGGAGCGAGGAAGAGAGAGAGAGGTGGGAGCGAGGAATAGAGAGAGAGGTGGGATCGAGGAATAGAGAGAGAGATGGGAGCGAGGAAGAGAGAGAGAGATGGGAGCGAGGAACAGAGAGAGAGATGGGAGCGAGGAATAGAGAGAGAGAGATGGGAGCGAGGAATAGAGAGAGAGAGATGGGAGCGATGTATAGAGAGAGAGAGATGGGAGCGATGTATAGAGAGAGAGAGATGGGAGCGAGGAATAGAGAGAGAGATGGGAGCGAGGAATAGAGAGAGAGATGGGAGCGAGGTATAGAGAGAGAGATGGGAGCGAGGTATAGAGAGAGAGATGGGAGCGAGGAATAGAGAGAGAGATGGGAGCGATGTATAGAGAGAGAGATGGGAGCGAGGTATAGAGAGAGAGATGGGAGCGAGGAAGAGAGAGAGAGATGGGAGCGAGGTATAGAGAGAGAGATGGGAGCGAGGAATAGAGAGAGAGATGGGAGCGAGGAAGAGAGAGAGATGGGAGCGAGGAATAGAGAGAGAGATGGGAGCGAGGAAGAGAGAGAGAGATGGGAGCGAGGAAGAGAGAGAGAGATGGGAGCGAGGAAGAGAGAGAGAGATGGGAGCGAGGAAGAGAGAGAGAGATGGGAGCGAGGAAGAGAGAGAGAGATGGGAGCGAGGAATAGAGAGAGAGATGGGAGCGAGGAATAGAGAGAGAGATGGGAGCGAGGAATAGAGAGAGAGATGGGAGCGAGGTATAGAGAGAGAGATGGGAGCGAGGAATAGAGAGAGAGGTGGGAGCGAGGAAGAGAGAGAGAGATGGGAGCGAGGAATAGAGAAAGAGAGATGGGAGCGAGGAATAGAGAGAGAGATGGGAGCGAGGAATAGAGAGAGAGATGGGAGCGAGGAATAGAGAGAGAGATGGGAGCGAGGAATAGAGAGAGAGATGGGAGCGAGGAAGAGAGAAAGAGAGATGGGAGCGAGGAAGAGAGAGGTGGGAGCGAGGAAGAGAGAGAGAGATGGGAGCGAGGAAGAGAGAAAGAGAGATGGGAGCGAGGAAGAGAGAGAGAGATGGGAGCGAGGAATAGAGAGAGAGATGGGAGCGAGGAATAGAGAGAGAGATGGGAGCGAGGAAGAGAGAGAGAGATGGGAGCGAGGAAAAGAGAAAGAGAGATGGGAGCGAGGAATAGAGAGAGAGATGGGAGCGAGGAAGAGAGAGAGAGATGGGAGCGAGGAAGAGAGAGAGAGATGGGAGCGAGGAAGAGAGAGAGAGGTGGGAGCGAGGAATAGAGAGAGAGGTGGGATCGAGGAATAGAGAGAGAGATGGGAGCGAGGAAGAGAGAGAGAGATGGGAGCGAGGAACAGAGAGAGAGATGGGAGCGAGGAATAGAGAGAGAGAGATGGGAGCGAGGAATAGAGAGAGAGAGATGGGAGCGATGTATAGAGAGAGAGAGATGGGAGCGATGTATAGAGAGAGAGAGATGGGAGCGAGGAATAGAGAGAGAGATGGGAGCGAGGAATAGAGAGAGAGATGGGAGCGAGGTATAGAGAGAGAGATGGGAGCGAGGTATAGAGAGAGAGATGGGAGCGAGGAATAGAGAGAGAGATGGGAGCGATGTATAGAGAGAGAGATGGGAGCGAGGTATAGAGAGAGAGATGGGAGCGAGGAAGAGAGAGAGAGATGGGAGCGAGGTATAGAGAGAGAGATGGGAGCGAGGAATAGAGAGAGAGATGGGAGCGAGGAAGAGAGAGAGATGGGAGCGAGGAATAGAGAGAGAGATGGGAGCGAGGAAGAGAGAGAGAGATGGGAGCGAGGAAGAGAGAGAGAGATGGGAGCGAGGAAGAGAGAGAGAGATGGGAGCGAGGAAGAGAGAGAGAGATGGGAGCGAGGAAGAGAGAGAGAGATGGGAGCGAGGAATAGAGAGAGAGATGGGAGCGAGGAATAGAGAGAGAGATGGGAGCGAGGAATAGAGAGAGAGATGGGAGCGAGGAATAGAGAGAGAGATGGGAGCGAGGTATAGAGAGAGAGATGGGAGCGAGGAATAGAGAGAGGTGGGAGCGAGGAAGAGAGAGAGAGATGGGAGCGAGGAATAGAGAAAGAGAGATGGGAGCGAGGAAGAGAGAGAGAGATGGGAGCGAGGAAGAGAGAGAGAGATGGGAGCGAGGAATAGAGAGAGAGAGAGAGCGAGATGGGAGCGAGGAAGAGAGAGAGAGATGGGAGCGAGGAATAGAGAAAGAGAGATGGGAGCGAGGAAGAGAGAGAGAGATGGGAGCGAGGAAGAGAGAGAGAGATGGGAGCGAGGAAGAGAGAGAGAGATGGGAGCGAGGAATAGAGAGAGAGATGGGAGCGAGGAATAGAGAGAGAGATGGGAGCGAGGAATAGAGAGAGAGATGGGAGCGAGGAATAGAGAGAGAGGTGGGAGCGAGGAATAGAGAGAGAGGTGGGAGCGAGGTATAGAGAGAGAGATGGGAGCGAGGAATAGAGAGAGAGGTGGGAGCGAGGTATAGAGAGAGAGATGGGAGCGAGGAAGAGAGAGAGAGAGATGGGAGCGAGAATAGAGAGAGAGATGGGAGCGAGGAAAAGAGAGAAAGAAGGTTGCCAGGCTTCCCCCTCTCTCTCTCTCTCTCTCTCCAAGGGTACAAGAAGATGTCATTGTGTGTTCATGGAAATGATGATCATGAAGACAGGAGCATCAACTGGATGTTATATTGATTCACAATCTCAGCCGGAGACACGTAGTCAAAGCCAACATCATGTCTTATACCTGGACCAACCATCCAGCCAGTCAACCATCCATCCAGTCAACCAGTCAACCATCCATCCAGTCAACCATCCAACCAGTCAACCATCCATCCAGTCAACCATCCATCCAGTCAACCATCCATCCAGTCAACCATCCAGCCAGTCAACCATCCATCCAGTCAACCATCCATCCAGTCAACCATCCATCCAGTCAACCATCCATCCAGTCAACCATCCAGCCAGTCTACCAGTCAACCATCCATCCAGTCAACCAGTCAACCATCCATCCAGTCAACCATCCATCCAGTCATCCAGTCAACCATCCAGTCAACCATCCATCCAGTCAACCATCCAGCCAGTCAACCATCCAGCCAGTCAACCATCCATCCAGTCAACCATCCAGCCAGTCAACCATCCAGCCAGTCAACCATCCAGCCAGTCAACCATCCAGCCAGTCAACCATCCATGTGACAGACAGACCAGATCATCAGCGCTGGCCTTGTCAACCATCCATGTGACAGACAGACCAGATCATCAGCGCTGGCCTTGTCAACCATCCATGTGACAGACAGACCAGATCATCAGCGCTGGCCTTGTCAACCATCCATGTGACAGACAGACCAGATCATCAGCGCTGGCCTTGTCAACCATCCATGTGACAGACAGACCAGATCATCAGCGCTGGCCTTGTCAACCATCCATGTGACAGACAGACCAGATCATCAGTGCTGGCCTTGTCAACCATCCATGTGACAGACAGACCAGATCATCAGCGCTGGCCTTGTCAACCATCCATGTGACAGACAGACCAGATCATCAGCGCTGGCCTTGTCAACCATCCATGTGACAGACAGACCAGATCATCAGCGCTGGCCTTGTCAGCGCTGGCCTTGTCAACCATCCATGTGACAGACAGACCAGATCATCAGCGCTGGCCTTGTCAACCCAGGTTCTGAAACATCACATCCATCCTACAGGCCCATGGTACAACACACTGTGGGTAGATAAACAGACTGACACCAAGGCAGGCCCTCCCTTCCCCTGCTGTAGCTGTACCACCTGAAGCTGGTTGCTATGTGGGGTGAGCGCAGGGCAGGTATCTACCTTAATTACACCTCTGTCTGGCAACTCTAGCCAGGTTTTCTATGACACTAAACCACGTCTCTAGGGTGACCACATGTCCTGGATTGTGTGGGACAGTCCCGCGTTTTGTCTTTTTGTCTCACGTCCCGCAACCAAACAATCATGTCCCGCATTTCATCAACAAATTCAAACACCACCAATTTAGGAAGAAAAGATTGATTTGTCCCATTTTTCAGTCAGACATTCCAACCTGTCTCTTAGAGTCACGTTGCTCTTCTGAACATCTATCATCAAGTAGCCTGGTGATGTTCCACACTGTTGAGATCTGATATTCTGCGCAGCGCGAGACGAGACGTAGGTCGACGTCATAGGCAGGCCTATCTATCACCAACTAATAATATCATCAACCAAGTCCTTTCGGGCTACAAATTCCAGCCTAACTTGGAGTTGACAGATAGGCCAAACTACTTACAAAAAGCATGCTTCTGACGAAGAGCTGCAACATGAAGTAAATATTCATATCAGACTGAAAGATGTAAGGTCAAACTTGTGAGGCTCTCATTGGTTGCTCATTCAACGTATTTCCTGCCACTTCCTGTTTTTAAAACGGGTCTCCCATCCTAATTGTTTTACTTTCCCTGAGACCAACTACAAGTGTTTCATTGGCCAAATATTCCCAGATGTTTCATAAAACAGCCACACAACGCGATCTCTTTGTTTCTCTGCTCCCTGCATTCCAGTGCAGAGGAACGCAGGGGTATAGAGCTGCTATACAGTTTGTTAACACAATCTGCTCAGATGTGCCGCAAAGTCATCCTGTTGTCTCCGCATTTGTGTATTTTCAATGTGGTCACCCATAAACATCTCAGTTTATGGATGGAGGATTTTCTGAGCGGGGAGCTACTGGACAACTGCATACATACATTAGTCATTATTACTGTTTTACAAAGTGTGGAGCTCTGATCATTGTCCCAGGGCAGCAGCTTTAGAAGTTAAAATGGGGGCTTTAGCAGCTTTTTACATGGTTGTGGGTATGTGTTGGTTATAGATTCAACTTTGTAGAATGTAAATAAAAATCCTACATTTCCTTTCGTACCGCTTTTTTCCCTCTCATATATTGTGTATGTATTTAACAGCTTACATTGGCAAGAAGTTCTCTCTGTCTCTCTACTCTCTACTCTCTGTCTCTCTACTCTTCTCTACTCTCTACACACTCTACTCTACTCTACTCTACTCTACGTCTCTCTTTAAGAGAAGGTGAGCTACTCTTTCAATCACATTTAAATTTGAGGGCTTAATTGGCATGGTGAAACACATGTTAACATTGCCATAACAAGTGAACTATCTCTCTCTCTAAGATTGGAACAACATGGCGGACAGTGGGAAGATGATGTCACAATACACACACTCACATTGTCTGCTGGCTGGGCTGTAGTGGCTGGATTCAGAGAGATGTGAGACCACACATGCTGTGTCAATGTTTGCTGGAATAATTAGACACAATGGTGATGCCAATAACAGGAGGAGAGGAAACCTGAGATCACTCATACTCCTCGTGTGTGTGTGCGTGTGTGTGCGTGTACGTGTGCGCGCACAACAAAAGCCATTCACAGAGTAGACTCAGAGATCCAGGGGCTTACTGCAGGAGCAACTGCACACACACACACACACACACACACACACACACACACACACACACACACACACACACACACACACACACACACACACACACACACACACACACACACACACACACACTCAGGGTTCCACTCCTTGCTGCCCCTCTCCCTGGCCCTAGCCCACAGTTGTGTCAAGTTGGCTGGATGTGGTGGACCTTTCTTAATACACATGAGAAACTGCTGAGAGTAGAGGTCGACCGATTACTCTGAATGGCCGATTAATTAGGGCCGATTTCAAGTTTTCATAGCAATCGGAAATCTGTATTTTTGGGCTCTGATTTTGCAGATTTTTTATTTTTAACATTTTTATACTTTTATTTAACAGGGCAAGTCAGTTAAAAACACATTCTTATTTTCAATGACTGCCTTGTTCAGGGACAGAACGACAGATTTTCACCTTGTCAGCTTGGGGGTTCCAATCTTGCAACCTTACAGTTAACTAGTCCAACGCTCGAACCACCTGCCTCTCGTTGCACTCCACGAGGAGACTGCCTGTTACGCAAATTTAGTAGAAGCCAAGGTAAGTTGCTAGCTAGCATTAAACTTATCTTTATAAAAAACAATCAATCAATCATAATTACTAGTTATAACTACACATGGTTGATGATATTACTAGTTTATCTAGTGTGTCCTGCGTTGCATATAATCGATGCAACGCAGGGGGATGATTTAACAAAAGCACATTTGCGAAAAAAGCACAATCGTTGCTCCAACGTGTACCTAACCCTAAACACCAATGCCTTTCTTAAAATCTATACACAGAAGTATATATTTTTAAACCTGCATATTTAGCTAAAAGAAATCCAGGTTAGCAGGCAATATTAACCAGGTGAAATTGTGTCACTTCTCTTGCGTTCATTGCACGCAGAGTCAGGGTATATGCAACAGTTTGGGCCGCCTGGCTCATTGCAAACTAATTTGCCAGAATTTTACGTAATTATGACATACATTGAAGGTTGTGCAATGTAACAAGAATATTTAGACTTATTGATGCCACCTGTTAGATAAAATACAGAACGGTTCAATATTTCACTGAAATAATAAACGTTTTGTTTTCAAAATGATAGTTTCCGGATTCGACCATATTAATGACCAAAGGCTCGTATTTCTGTGTGTTATTATGTTATATTTAAGTCTATAATTTTATAGAGCAGTCTGACTGAGTGGTGGTAGGCAGCAGCTGGCTCGTAAGCATTCATTCAAACAGCACTTTCGTGCGTTTTGCCAGAAGCTCTTTGCAAGCACAGTGCTGTTTATGACTTCAAGCCTATCAGCCTAATGGCTGGTGTAACCGATGTGAAATGGCTAGCTAGTTAGCGGGGTGCGCGCTAATATCGTTTCAAACGTCACTCGCTCTGAGACTTGGAGTAGTTATTCCCCTTGCTCTGCAAGGGCCACGGCTTTTGTTGAGCGATGGGTAACGATGCTTCGAGTGTGGCTGTTGTCGTTGTGTTCCTGGTTCGAGCCCAGGTAGGGGCGAGGAGAGGGACGGAAGCTATACTGTTGCACTGGCAATACTATAAGAACATCCAATAGTCAAAGGTATATGAAATACAAATGGTATAGAGAGAAATAGTCCTATAAATACTATATTAACTACAACCTAAAACCTCTTACCTTGGAATATTGAAGACTCCTGTTAAAAGGAACGACCAGCTTTCATATGTTCTCATGTTCTGTGCAAGGAACTCAAACGTTAGCTTTTTTACATGGCACATATTGCACTTTTACTTCCCCAAGACTTTGTTTTTGCATTATTTAAACCAAATTGAACATGTTTCATTATTTATTTGAGGCCAAATTGATTTTATTGATGTATTATATTAACTTAAAATAAGTGTTCTTTCAGTATTGTTGTGATTGTCATTATGACAAATACATTTTAAAAAATTGGCAGAATAATCGGTATCGGCTTTTTTTTGGTCCTCCAATAATCGGTATCGGTATTGGCGTTGAAAAATAATATTTGGTCGACCTCTAGTTGAGAGTGGAACAACCCAGCAGCGTTGCAGTTCTTGACACACTCAACCGGTGCGCCTGGCACCTACTACCATACCCTGTTCAAAGACACTTAAATATTTTGTCTCAAGCCTTAAAAATAATGATGTTCATGATGTTTCAGAGCATTACATTTTTCCCACTTTCATGTTGAGTCGTTATCGAAAAGAGAGAGAGCTGTAAAGTAGGCTACTTTGACAATAGTTCATCATTCTCAGTGGATTTCAAAACTTTGTTTACTTGCTGTTTGAGGTGAAGACAATATGACTTTGAGAAGCTCCACAGGGATAGTGACTTGATACAATCAGAACTACAGAACTACTCACGGAGCTGTGAGGGGAACGGCACCTCAGTACCTCCAGGCTCTGATCAGGCCCTACACCCAAACAAGGGCACTGCGTTCATCCACCTCTGGCCTGCTCGCCTCCCTACCACTGAGGAAGTACAGTTCCCGCTCAGCCCAGTCAAAACTGTTCGCTGCTCTGGCCCCCCAATGGTGGAACAAACTCCCTCACGACGCCAGGACAGCGGAGTCAATCACCACCTTCCGGAGACACCTGAAACCCCACCTCTTTCAGGAATACCTAGGATAGGATAAAGTAATCCTTCTCACCACCCCCCCTTAAAAGATTTAGATGCACTATTGTAAAGTGGCTGTTCCACTGGATGTCATAAGGTGAATGCACCAATTTGTAAGTCGCTCTGGATAAGAGCGTCTGCTAAATGACTTAAATGTAAATGTAAATGTACTATCAGATCCCCAGATGGGCACATTTCTAGCCAGGTAACCAGGTAACCTAGGCCTTCCTCTATGTGAAATCAGGTGTGTGTCCTTACACAACAGGAGCGCTCCAAACAAAACACAATGAATACATTGACAATTCGTTAATATAATGAAACAAGTGTAGCCTAGGTTGTGCTCTCTGTAAACAACGTGTCTACTCGGACAATGACAACGGTAAGACTGTAATAATAATATATTGAATGCATTAACAGAAATGGCCGTAACCAAACAACAAAAATTGTAGATTAGAAATGATGGGAATTAACTGTACACTAAATGTAATACTGCTGATACTGGTGTGCCATCCCCAATGGATTAGTCCACTCAGACAGGCATAAATCAGACAGATGTGAATCAGACAGGTGTGAATCAGACAGGCGTGAATCAGACAGGCGTGAATCAGACAGGTGTGAATCAGACAGGTGTGAATCAGACAGATGTAAATCAGACAGATGTAAATCAGACAGGCGAGAATCAGACAGGTGTGAATCAGACAAGCGTGAATCAGACAGGTGTGAATCAGACAGGTGTGAATCAGACAGATGTAAATCAGACAGATGTAAATCAGACAGGCGAGAATCAGACAGGCGTGAATCAGACAGGCGAGAATCAGACAGGCGTGAATCAGACAGGCGTGAATCAGACAGGCGTGAATCAGACAGGTGTGAATCAGACAGGTGTGAATCAGACAGATGTAAATCAGACAGATGTGAATCAGACAGGCGAGAATCAGACAGGCGAGAATCAGACAGGCGTGAATCAGACAAGCGTGAATCAGACAAGCGTGAATCAGGCGTGTGTCTCGTGTGCCATACATTTTTTATATACTGTCAAACTTCCATAGGAAACCTATTGAGATTATAGAAATAGATAATAGAATAGACATTCCCATTTACGTTGACATTCGACGGTGGATGGACCGACAGCTGTCTTTATGGTAGTAATTGAAAGTAAAAAATATCAATGGTGTACCAGCTGAATTGCATTTGTTTGTCGGGATAGGCCCATTCTATGAATTGTATTTCTGTGATTGAAATGACACCCCCCCTCTATTCAAGAGTTATGCAGTATCTCAACCGATGCATGTGGACCAACTGATGCTCACAGGCAATGTGTATTGGAAGAGATTTCTGAATGTTCTTCGCCCAGCATACACCCCTCCAACCAGACATGCTTTATCTACTCATTTGCTGGATGCAGAGTTCAACAGAGTTCAAGTGAAGGTCACGCAAATCATAGAGAAAGTAGACTGTATTGCAATCATCTCTGATGGGTGGTTGAATGTTCATGGGCAAGGAATAATTGACTACATCATCTCCACCCCTCAACCAGTATTCTACAAGAGCACAGACACAAGGGACAACAGACACACCGGTCTCTACACTGCAGCTTAGCTGAAGGCAGTCATCAATGACCTTGGACCACAGGAGGTATTTGCACTGGGGACAGACAATGCTGGGAACATGAAGGCTGCTTGGTCTAAAGTGGAGGAGTCCTACCCTCACATCACACCCATTGGCTGTGCTGCTCATGCATTGAATCTGCTCCTCAAGGACATCATGGCACTGAAAACAATGGATACATTTTACAAGAGAGCCAAGGAAATGGGTATATGAAGGGTCATCCCGCTATAGCAGTAATCTACCTCACCAAGCGAAGTGAGAAGAATAAGATCACCACATTGGAGCTGCGCAGCAACACCCGTTGGGGTGGTGTTGCCATCATGTTTGACAGTCTCCTGAAGGGGAAAGAGTCTCTCCAAGAAATGGCCATATCACAGTCTGCTGATATAGACAGCCCCATCAAGAGGATCCTCCTGGATTATGTATTTTGGGAGAGAGTGGTAAAGCAGCCTGAAACTCCTGAAACCTATAGCAGTAGCCATTGCACGGATTGAGGGAGACAATGCCATCGTGTCTGATGTTCAGACTCTGCTTGCAGATGTAAGAGAATAAATCCATACTGCCCTGCCCACTTCACTGTTGCTCCAAGCAGAGGAAACTGCAGTTCTGAAATATATCAAAAAGCGAGAAGACTTCTGCCTGAAGCACATACACGCCGCAGCGTACATGTTGGACCCCAAGTATACTGTTAAGAGCCTCCTGTCAGGTGCAGAGATCAACAAGGCCTATGGTGTCATCACTACCGTGTCTCGCCACCTTGGCCTGGATGAGGGCATGGTTCTTAGTAGTCTGGTGGAGTACACTTCCAAGCAAGGGCTTTGGGATGGAGATCCAATATGGCAGTCGTGCCAACATATCTCATCAGCCACCTGGTGGAAGGGACTTTGTGGATCTGATGCTCTTTCCTCTGTTGCCTCCATCATCCTCCAAATCCCAACAACATCAGCCACCTCAAAGAGCAACTGGTCCTTGTTTGGGAACACACACACCAAAGCACGCAACAGGCAGACCAATACAAGGGTTGAAAAATTGGCGGCCATCTGGGCACATTTGAGGCTTTTTGAGCCTGACAATGAGCCATCCTCAACGAGGTTGGATAGTGACAGTGTAGCTGAGGCCTCAATAGTCTGATGTTCAAGAGGTGGACATTGAGGAGGTCCAGGGAGAAGACATGGAAGCCAGAGAGTCTGATGTTCAAGAGGTGGACATTGAGGAGGTCCAGGGAGAAGACATGGAAGCCTGAGAGTCTGATGTTCAAGAGGTGGACATTGAGGAGGTCCAGGGAGAAGACATGGAAGCCAGAGAGTCTGATGTTCAAGAGGTGGACATTGAGGAGGTCCAGGGAGAAGACATGGAAGCCAGAGAGTCTGATGTTCAAGAGGTGGACATTGAGGAGGTCCAGGGAGAAGACATGGAAGCCTGAGAGTCTGATGTTCAAGAGGTGGACATTGAGGAGGTCCAGGGAGAAGACATGGAAGCCTGAGAGGAAGACAACCAAAGCTTTAGTTTCTAGACTATCATTTTACAGATGTATGTTGAAAACGTTTTTGGGAGATGCGATGGATCATTGGGGATCATTCAATATTCTCTTTATTTTGTTGTTCAGTGAAATCATCCCATGTGAAGTCAACTCATTTAATTAAAGTTCCATTTGTAACTAAATTGTTTTTTAAAATTTCTATTGGAAGGATTTAATCATTTGTAATGATGTCTACTTATGATGAGGTAAAAGGTTTATGTTTCTGTCTCCATATGATATGGTAAATATATCCAATGCAAAAAACATCTACATTTAAATGGTATTAATATTAATTTGCATAAATTATATTAATTCCCATATATTCCCCTTAATTCCCACGGAAAGTTTCCACCTCTGAATATTCCCCAAAATGTGCAACCCTCATACATAGTCAATGATTTTATTAAATTTGGGGTCAGTCACAGTGGTGAGGTATTCTGCTACTGTGTACTCTCTGTTTAGGGCCAGTCACAGTGGTGAGGTATTCTGCTACTGTGTACTCTCTGTTTAGGGTCAGTCACAGTGGTGAGGTATTCTGCTACTGTGTACTCTCTGTTTAGGGTCAGTCACAGTGGTGAGGTATTCTGCTACTGTGTACTCTCTGTTTAGGGTCAGTCACAGTGGTGAGGTATTCTGCTACTGTGTACTCTCTGTTTAGGGTCAGTCACAGTGGTCAGGTATTCTGCTACTGTGTACTCTCTGTTTAGGGTCAGTCACAGTGGTGAGGTATTCTGCTACTGTGTACTCTCTGTTTAGGGTCAGTCACAGTGGTGAGGTATTCTGCTACTGTGTACTCTCTGTTTAGGGTCAGTCACAGTGGTGAGGTATTCTGCTACTGTGTACTCTCTGTTTAGGGTCAGTCACAGTGGTGAGGTATTCTGCTACTGTGTACTCTCTGTTTAGGGTCAGTCACAGTGGTGAGGTATTCTGCTACTGTGTACTCTCTGTTTAGGGTCAGTCACAGTGGTGAGGTATTCTGCTACTGTGTACTCTCTGTTTAGGGTCAGTCACAGTGGTCAGGTATTCTGCTACTGTGTACTCTCTGTTTAGGGTCAGTCACAGTGGTGAGGTATTCTGCTACTGTGTACTCTCTGTTTAGGGTCAGTCACAGTGGTGAGGTATTCTGCTACTGTGTACTCTCTGTTTAGGGTCAGTCACAGTGGTGAGGTATTCTGCTACTGTGTACTCTCTGTTTAGGGTCAGTCACAGTGGTGAGGTATTCTGCTACTGTGTACTCTCTGTTTAGGGTCAGTCACAGTGGTGAGGTATTCTGCTACTGTGTACTCTCTGTTTAGGGTCAGTCACAGTGGTGAGGTATTCTGCTACTGTGTACTCTCTGTTTAGGGCCAGTCACAGTGGTGAGGTATTCTGCTACTGTGTACTCTCTGTTTAGGGTCAGTCACAGTGGTGAGGTATTCTGCTACTGTGTACTCTCTGTTTAGGGTCAGTCACAGTGGTGAGGTATTCTGCTACTGTGTACTCTCTGTTTAGGGTCAGTCACAGTGGTGAGGTATTCTGCTACTGTGTACTCTCTGTTTAGGGTCAGTCACAGTGGTGAGGTATTCTGCTACTGTGTACTCTCTGTTTAGGGTCAGTCACAGTGGTGAGGTATTCTGCTACTGTGTACTCTCTGTTTAGGGCCAAATAGCATTCAGGTTTGCTCTGTTTTTTTTGGTTGATTCATTCCAAATATTATCAAATAGTTATATTTTTGCTTTCTTATAATTTGGTTGGGTCTAAATGTGTTTCTGTCCTGGGGCTCTGTGAGGTCTCTTTGTGTTTGAACAGAGCCCCAGGACCAGCTGGCTGAGGGGACTCTTCTCTAGGTTCATCTCTCTATAGGTGAGGGCTCTGTGAGGTCTCTTTGTGTTTGAACAGAGCCCCAGGACCAGCTGGCTGAGGGGACTCTTCTCTAGGTTCATCTCTCTATAGGTGAGGGCTCTGTGAGGTCTCTTTGTGTTTGAACAGAGCCCCAGGACCAGCTGGCTGAGGGGACTCTTCTCTAGGTTCATCTCTCTATAGGTGAGGGCTCTGTGAGGTCTCTTTGTGTTTGAACAGAGCCCCAGGACCAGCTGGCTGAGGGGACTCTTCTCTAGGTTCATCTCCCTATAGGTGAGGGCTCTGTGAGGTCTCTTTGTGTTTGACCAGAGCCCCAGGACCAGCTGGCTGAGGGGACTCTTCTCTAGGTTCATCTCTCTATAGGTGAGGGCTCTGTGAGGTCTCTTTGTGTTTGAACAGAGCCCCAGGACCAGCTGGCTGAGGGGACTCTTCTCTAGGTTCATCTCCTATAGGTGAGGGCTCTGTGAGGTCTCTTTGTGTTTGACCAGAGCCCCAGGACCAGCTGGCTGAGGGACTCTTCTCTAGGTTCATCTCTCTATAGGTGAGGGCTCTGTGAGGTCTCTTTGTGTTTGAACAGAGCCCCAGGACCAGCTGGCTGAGGGGACTCTTCTCTAGGTTCATCTCCCTATAGGTGAGGGCTCTGTGAGGTCTCTTTGTGTTTGAACAGAGCCCCAGGACCAGCTGGCTGAGGGGACTCTTCTCTAGGTTCATCTCTCTATAGGTGAGGGCTCTGTGAGGTCTCTTTGTGTTTGAACAGAGCCCCAGGACCAGCTGGCTGAGGGGACTCTTCTCTAGGTTCATCTCTCTATAGGTGAGGGCTCTGTGAGGTCTCTTTGTGTTTGAACAGAGCCCCAGGACCAGCTGGCTGAGGGGACTCTTCTCTAGGTTCATCTCTCTATAGGTGAGGGCTCTGTGAGGTCTCTTTGTGTTTGACCAGAGCCCCAGGACCAGCTGGCTGAGGGGACTCTTCTCTAGGTTCATCTCTCTATAGGTGAGGGCTCTGTGAGGTCTCTTTGTGTTTGAACAGAGCCCCAGGACCAGCTGGCTGAGGGGACTCTTCTCTAGGTTCATCTCCTATAGGTGAGGGCTCTGTGAGGTCTCTTTGTGTTTGAACAGAGCCCCAGGACCAGCTGGCTGAGGGGACTCTTCTCTAGGTTCATCTCCCTATAGGTGAGGGCTCTGTGAGGTCTCTTTGTGTTTGAACAGAGCCCCAGGACCAGCTGGCTGAGGGGACTCTTCTCTAGGTTCATCTCTCTATAGGTGAGGGCTCTGTGAGGTCTCTTTGTGTTTGAACAGAGCCCCAGGACCAGCTGGCTGAGGGGACTCTTCTCTAGGTTCATCTCTCTATAGGTGAGGGCTCTGTGAGGTCTCTTTGTGTTTGAACAGAGCCCCAGGACCAGCTGGCTGAGGGGACTCTTCTCTAGGTTCATCTCTCTATAGGTGAGGGCTCTGTGAGGTCTCTTTGTGTTTGAACAGAGCCCCAGGACCAGCTGGCTGAGGGGACTCTTCTCTAGGTTCATCTCCCTATAGGTGAGGGCTCTGTGAGGTCTCTTTGTGTTTGACCAGAGCCCCAGGACCAGCTGGCTGAGGGGACTCTTCTCTAGGTTCATCTCTCTATAGGTGAGGGCTCTGTGAGGTCTCTTTGTGTTTGAACAGAGCCCCAGGACCAGCTGGCTGAGGGGACTCTTCTCTAGGTTCATCTCCCTATAGGTGAGGGCTCTGTGAGGTCTCTTTGTGTTTGAACAGAGCCCCAGGACCAGCTGGCTGAGGGGACTCTTCTCTAGGTTCATCTCTATAGGTGAGGGCTCTGTGAGGTCTCTTTGTGTTTGAACAGAGCCCCAGGACCAGCTGGCTGAGGGGACTCTTCTCTAGGTTCATCTCCTATAGGTGAGGGCTCTGTGAGGTCTCTTTGTGTTTGACCAGAGCCCCAGGACCAGCTGGCTGAGGGGACTCTTCTCTAGGTTCATCTCTCTATAGGTGAGGGCTCTGTGAGGTCTCTTTGTGTTTGAACAGAGCCCCAGGACCAGCTGGCTGAGGGGACTCTTCTCTAGGTTCATCTCCCTATAGGTGAGGGCTCTGTGAGGTCTCTTTGTGTTTGAACAGAGCCCCAGGACCAGCTGGCTGAGGGGACTCTTCTCTAGGTTCATCTCTCTATAGGTGAGGGCTCTGTGAGGTCTCTTTGTGTTTGAACAGAGCCCCAGGACCAGCTGGCTGAGGGGACTCTTCTCTAGGTTCATCTCTCTATAGGTAAGGGCTCTGTGAGCTCTCTTTGTGTTTGAACAGAGCCCCAGGGCCAGCTGGCTGAGGGGACTCTTCTCTAGGTTCATCTCTCTATAGGTGAGGGCTCTGTGAGGTCTCTTTGTGTTTGACCAGAGCCCCAGGACCAGCTGGCTGAGGGGACTCTTCTCTAGGTTCATCTCCCTATAGGTGAGGGCTCTGTGAGGTCTCTTTGTGTTTGACCAGAGCCCCAGGACCAGCTGGCTGAGGGGACTCTTCTTTAGGTTCGTCTCCCTATAGGTGAGGGCTTTGTGGTGGAATGTGTGAGCATCGCGCCCTTTTAGGTGTTTGTAGAATTGAACAGCTCTCCTCTGGATTTTGAAAACTAGCGGGCATAGTCCTAATTTCTGCTCTGCATGGAGTGTTTGGGGTTTTGTACAGGAAGTATATTTTTGCAGAATTCGGCATGCCGAGTCTCAATTGGGTGTTGGCCCCGTTTTGTGAATTCTTGGTTGGTTAGTCGACCCTAGACCACACAACCATAGAGGGCAATGTGTTCTATAACCGATTGAAGTATTTTTTGCCAGATCCTAATTGGTATGTTGAGTTTGACGTTCCCTTTGATGGCACAGAAGGCCCTTCTTCCCTTGTCTCTCAGATCGTTCACAGCTTTGTGGAAGTTACCTGTGGCGTGGCTGTTTAGGCCGAGGTAGGTATAATTATTTGTGTGGTCTAGGGCAACAGTGTCTAGATAGAATTTATATCTGTTGTCCTGGCAACTGGACCTATTTTGGAGAACCATTTATTTTTTTCTTACTGAGATTTACTGTCAGGGTCCAAGTCTGACAGAATCTGTGCAGAAGATCTAGGTCGTCGTGTCCCCCCTCCCCCTTACTGTGTTTCTGTGGTACGATGCTCATAATGTGTGTATGGATATCAGACCAAAAAATCTAACAACCTAATGGAAACTGTATTATTGCAACATTACACCTTGGAGTAAGCCAGAGAGTGAGATGGTGGCACACAATGAAGACAGGATGGAGGGAGGGTGTGGGGGAACGAACCAAAGCACGGACAACACAAAAGCCTAAAATGATATCGCTGGTAAATATCAGGATTCATGAGATGGCTGCTGTACACTTTGTCGTTCCCTGGATGAATAGAGGCCTCTGTGGCAGTGATGACAGGCAGGCAGGCAGACAGACAGTCAGGCAAGCAGGTGGTCAGAGGTGAGCTGGGCTGGGCCACTGAGGACAATGCTGCGACATTGGGACCGCCAGGACCAAATAAAAATGGAATTCTGTTAATGGGTACACACGATATGGCCGACGGTCGTTCCACCAATTGACTTGAATGGGGATTCCCGTTTTAGGGATAGTATTTGTATGGCCTGGAGTGTGCTGACATGTAGCAGCACTCATAGGTATAGATTTAGGGAACGAGGGAGGCGTACTCAAAGCTTGGGGATGGTGACTGCATGCTGGACCCGCTGCTAGTATGTCTACAAAAGACACTCTGTTCTCTGTTCTGTTATTGTGGGGTGCCAGGTACACACAACTTCAGCCAAGTCCAGGGGGAAATGTTAAATCAGCCAGGCCAGGCCAGGCTAGGCCAAACACCCACCTGGTTTGAGATGTTTTGGCGTGAGGTGCGCATGAGGACATTGTTTTTGTGGATGTGGTGAAAGGTGGGGTGATACTGCGTCTCTGTTTTAGGGATAAGTACATTTTGCCGAAGAAGAAGAATTGTGTACTTGTTTCAACCGTCCTTGTTAGGGAATTGAACTGCGTTGAAACATTGGTAACAGGACATATTATGATATCCCCATGTTTCTATTTCTATTTGTGTATCTATGCCGTTAAAGATCTGCTCCCATTACACATTATTCAGAATGTATTGTTAACTGACATGCCTAGTTAAAACAGCAGGAGAGCTCAGTTAGTGTCCTCTGCCTTCCGTTTGGAATTCTGAGAGACAGGTCCCTAAGGATACATCCCCCTACATCTCCATCACTACTATGCTGTCATGCTCACCTAGTCAAGCTCAAACAGACGGTTTAGAGGGGAGATGGGAGCTGTCATGGCCACCAGAAGCAGTTTCATCACTCCTCATTCTTCTCCAACACAGTTTAGTGCAACTGGCAAAGGAGAACACAAGGTAAACTCATAGAGATGCTCACTGGCCTATGACTCAACGCTGACGTGCTAGCTAACATGCACTGCTGGGGATTCTAAAGGGGGGTCAGTGGTCTCCAATTTTGAAATATGAATGAAACAAGGAAAATAAGTAAACGGCTTGGGGAGTAGAAGAGGAAGATGTGTCCAGCTCATGTAATCGTCGGAGAGGAAGAATCTCTCTAACTCTTCCTCCTTCGTCGACTGAGAGCCTCTTTGATCCAGCAGCACTTCCCCAGATGGGAGAGAGGTCAAAGCCAGAGCCAGATATAAATGTCTCAGGTCAACGGATGCCCTTGGCCCAGAGTTCTCCATTTTTAAATCCCTCTTGGGCTCATCGTTATAATTCCTATTTCTGCAATTCCTGGGATGATAATGTCACAGAGAAGTGGAGTAGAGCTGCTCTGAGAGAGGCTGGGTGGAGTAGAGCTGCTCTGAGAGAGACTGGGTGGAGTAGAGCTGCTCTGAGAGAGGCTGAGCTGGGTGGAGTAGAGCTGCTCTGAGAGAGGCTGGGTGGAGTAGAGCTGCTCTGAGAGAGGCTGAGTGGAGTAGAGCTGCTCTGAGAAAGGCTGGGTGGAGTAGAGCTGCTCTGAGAGAGGCTGGGTGGAGTAGAGCTGCTCTGAGAGAGGCTGGGTGGAGTAGAGCTGCTCTGAGAGAGGCTGGGTGGAGTAGAGCTGCTCTGAGAGAAGCTGGGTGGAGTAGAGCTGCTCTGAGAGAGGCTGAGCTGGGTTAAAGCTGCTCTGAGAGAGGCTGAGCTGGGTTAAAGCTGCTCTGAGAGAGGCTGGGTGGAGTAGAGCTGCTCTGAGAGAGGCTGGGTGGAGTAGAGCTGCTCTGAGAGAGGCTGGGTGAAGTAGAGCTGCTCTGAGAAAGGCTGGCTGCTCTGAGAGAGGCTGGGTGGAGTAGAGCTGCTCTGAGAGAGACTTGGTGGATTAGAGCTGCTCTGAGCGAGGCTCAGTGCATTACTTTTGACCAGGGTTCTGAGCCCTATGGGCCCTGGTCAAAAGTAGTGCACCATGTAGGGAATAGGATGCAATATAGGACACATTCCCTGTGTTCTGTTCGCCAGAGAAAGCTCTACTATCTCTAGCCAACATTAAGGATAAATATACATATTACTGTTCTCCATTAAGGATAAATATACATTTTTATGAGCTTCATTAACGATAAATATTCATATTTCTGTCTTTCATTAAGGATAAATACACATATTTCTGTCGTTCATTAAGGATAAAAATATATATTTTTGTCCTTCATTAAGGATAAATATACATAGTGCTGACATTCATTAAGGATAAATATACATATTTCTGTCCTCTGCCCCATCCTCAGTTTTCGTCTCCATATGTAGGCTGTCTTAGCTCCATATGCAGGCTGTCTTAGCTCCATATGCAGGCTGTCTTAGCTCCATATGCAGGCTGTCTTAGCTCCATATGCAGGCTGTCTTAGCTCCATATGCAGGCTGTCTTAGCTCCATATGCAGGCTGTCTTAGCTCCATACGCAGGCTGTCTTAGCTCCATATGCAGGCTGTCTTAGCTCCATATGCAGGCTGTCTTAGCTCCATATGCAGGCTGTCTTAGCTCCATATGCAGGCTGTCTTAGCTCCATATGCAGGCTGTCTTAGCTCCATATGCAGGCTGTCTTAGCTCCATATGCAGGCTGTCTTAGCTCCTAAGCTTGCAACAGGACGGTGCCCTTGGACTGTGAAACAGGCTGAGCTCCTACACTGCAACAGGACGGTGCCCTTGGACTGTGAAACAGGCTGAGCTCCTACGCTGCAACAGGACGGTGCCCTTGGACTGTGAAACAGGCTGAGCTCCTACGCTGCAACAGGACGGTGCCCTTGGACTGTGAAACAGGCTGAGCTCCTACGCTGCAACAGGACGGTGCCCTTGGACTGTGAAACAGGCTGAGCTCCTACGCTGCAACAGGACGGTGCCCTTGGACTGTGAAACAGGCTGAGCTCCTACGCTGCAACAGGACGGTGCCCTTGGACTGTGAAACAGGCTGAGCTCCTATGCTGCAACAGGACGGTGCCCTTGGACTGTGAAACAGGCTGAGCTCCTACGCTGCAACAGGACGGTGCCCTTGGACTGTGAAACAGGCTGAGCTCCTATGCTGCAACAGGACGGTGCCCTTGGACTGCGAAACAGGCTGAGCTGTAGAAGTTGGCTATTACTGGGTTGGGTCCTCTTTGATTGTCATCGGGTCTATTTAACTACAGCTGATAGACCCGAGTGGACCCGGACATGGCTCTGCATAGCCTGTAGCTAATTTATTTTTTTGTCACTCAAGTCCAATGTGGTCTGGTTGCCGTTGGGTCCCGGACCTGTTAGGGTATGGTCAGGTCTAGGTCTGGTTGTCGTCAGGTCCCAGATCTGTTAGGGTATGATCAGGTCTAGGTCTGGTTGTCGTCAGGTCCCAGACCTGTTAGGGTATGGTCAGGTCTAGGTCTGGTTGTCGTCAGGTCCCAGACCTGTTAGGTTATGGTCAGGTCTAGGTCTGGTTGCCGTCAGGTCGCAGACCTGTTAGGGTATGGTCAGGTCTAGGTCTGGTTGTCGTTAGGTCCCAGACCTGTTAGGGTATGGTCAGGTCTAGGTCTGGTTGTCGTCAGGTCCCAGACCTGTTAGGGTATGGTCAGGTCTAGGTCTGGTTGTCGTCAGGTCCATTCAGGTTCGGGTCTGATTGTTCTCCGGTCTATATTAAGCTGAGATGAGGAGGATAGAGTAGTGTGACCACACAGATCCTCATCCAGAAAGAGGGGTTATCTCCAACCTAACCCTACTACCACAAGGACTTCACCCTGCTACCACAAGGACTTCCACCCTGCTACCTCAAGGACTTCCACCCTGCTACCACAAATACTCCCACCCTGCTACCACAAAGACTTAAACCCTGCTACCACAAGGACTTCCACCCTGCTACCACAAAGACTCCCACCCTGCTACCACAAGGACTCCCACCCTGCTACCACAAGGACTTCCACCCTGCTACCACAAGGACTTCCACCCTGCTACCACAAGGACTCCCACCCTGCTACCACAAGGACTCCCACCCTGCTACCACAAGGACTCCCACCCTGCTACCACAAGGACTTCCACCCTGCTACCACAAAGACTTCCACCCTGCTACCACAAGGACTTCCACCCTGCTACCACAAGGACTTCCACCCTGCTACCACAAGGACTTCCACCCTGCTACCACAAGGACTTCCACCATGCTACCACAAAGACTTCCACCATGCTTCCACAAGGACTTCCACCCTGCTACCACAAAGACTTCCACCCTGCTACCACAAGGACTTCCACCCTGCTACCACAAGGACTTCCACCCTGCTACCACAAGGACTTCCACCCTGCTACCACAAAGACTTTCACCCTGCTACCACGAAAAGACTTTCACCCTGCTACCACGAAAAGACTCCCAGCCTGCTACCACAAAGACTTCCACCCTGCTACCACAAGGACTTCCACCCTGCTACCACAAGGACTTCCACCCTGCTACCACAAGGACTTCCACCCTGCTACCACAAGGACTTCCACCCTGCTACCACAAGGACTTCCACCCTGCTACCACAAAGACTTTCACCCTGCTACCACGAAAAGACTTCCACCCTGCTACCACGAAAAGACTTCCACCCTGCTACCACGAAAAGACTTCCACCCTGCTACCACGAAAAGACTTCCACCTTACTGGCACGAAAATACTTCCACCTTGCTACCACAACAAGACTTCCACCTGCTACCACAAAAATATTTCCACCCTGCTACCATGAAAATATTTCCACCCTTTTACCATGAAAATATTTCCACCCTGTTACCATGAAAATATTTCCACCCTGTTACCACAGTCCTTCATTACTTTACTTTAAGACATTACTTTTACTTTAAGACATGGAGGTCAGTAAATCTGGAAAATTTCAAGAACTTTCAAGAAAGTTTCTTCATGTGCAGTTGCAAAAACCGTCAAGTGATATGATGAAGCTGGCTCTCATGAGGACCGCCACAGGAAAGGAAGACCCAGAGTTTCCTCTGCTGCAGAAGATAAGTTCATATAGAGTTACCAGCCTCAGAAAGTGCAGTCAAATAAATGCTTCACAGGGTTCAAGTAACAGACACATCTCAACATCAACTGTTCAGAGGAGACTGTGTGAACCAGGCCTTCATGGTTGAATTGCTGTAAAGAAACCACTACTAAAGGACACTAATAAGAAGAAGAGACTTGCTTGGGCCAAGAAACACGAGCAATGAACATTAGACAGGTGGAAATCTGTCCTTTGGCCTGATGAGACAAAATTTGAGATTTTTGGTTCCACCCGCTGTGTTTTTGTGAGATGCAGAGTAGGTGAACGAATGATTTCCACATATGTGGGGGGTATGTGGTGGTGCTTTTCTGGTGACACTGTCAGTGATTTATTTAGAATTCAAGGCACACTTAACCAGCATGGCTACCACAGCATTCTGCAGCGATACGCCATCCCATCTGGTTTGTGCTTAGTGGGACTATTATTGTTTTTCAACAGGACAATGACCCAACACACCTCCAGGCTGTGTAACGGCTATTTGACCTAGGGTGAGTGATGGAGTGCTCCCTCAGATGACCTGACCTCCACAATCACCCGACCTCAACCCAACTGAGATGGTTTGGGATGAGTTGGACCGCAGAGTGAAGGAAAAGCCGCCAACAAGTGCTCAGCAGATGTGGGAACTCCTTCAAGACTGTTGGAAAAGCATTCCAGGTGAAGCTGGTTGAGAGAATGCCAAGAGTGTGTAAAGCTGTCATCAAGGCAAAGGGTGACTACTTTGAAGAATCTAAAATATGTTAGGTCTGTTTAACACTTTTTTTTGGTTACTACATAATTCCATGTGTTATTTTATCGTTTTGATGTCTTCACTATAATTGTACAGCTCCCACATTCTTCTTATTGTCAATTTCTTTCAACCAATAATCAGAACTTTGTGTCAGTGCAGTACATGTTGAGTGCCCTTCTCCACAAGCATGCTGAAAGTCTGTTGGTAATTTGTTTACAGAGATATAGCATTGTATTTGGTGAAACACCATTTTTTCTAACAGTTTGCTAAGAGCTGGCAGCAAGCTGATTGGCCTGCTGTTAGAACCAGTAAAGGCTGCTTTACCACTATTGGGTAGCACACCGGGGTTCACCGGTACAGAGACACTTTCTCTCTGTCTCTCCATCTCTGTGATGCACTTAGGCGTAGTGGGTGCGGAGTCAGGCGCAGGAGGCAGAAGTTACAGAACAATGCTTTAATCTCCGGCACAGAGAAAACATAAACGACCGGCCCAAAACCAGGACCTAACCAGTCCGGAGAAAAACCAAAGCTGAAACGCACTACCACACACAAACACAGAGGAAAAATAAGCCCACACAAAGAGCAGGTGGGCCTTACCGGCTTAAACAGCCCAACTAAAAACCTAATCAAGAAACGGGTGATACCAATCAGACAAAACCAACAGAAAAGGGATCGGTGGCAGCTAGTAGACCGGTGTCATGACAGTCTCTCTCCATTCTCTCTTTTATTTCTCCTTTTTCTCTGTCTCTCCATCTCTCTCCTTTCTGTCTCTCTCCCTTCTCTCTCCTTTCTGTCTCTCTCTCCATTCTCTTTTATTTCTCCTTTCTCTCTGTCTCTCCATCTCTCTCCTTTATGTTGCTCTCTCTCCATTCTCTTTTATTTCTCCTTTCTCTCTGTCTCTCTCTCCATTCTCTCTTTTATTTCTCCTTTCTCTCTGTCTTTCCATCTCTCTCCTTTCTGTCTCTCTCTCCATTCTCTCCTTTCTCTGTCTCTTTCTCTCTCCTTTCTGTCTCCATCTCTCTTAGATTTCTCCTCTCTCTCTGTCTCTTTCTTTCTCCATCTTGACCGAGGTGACTCCTCACCTGCTCAGTGACACCTGCCTGTCTGTTTGAGTGCTATCTGTGTCCCCTCTAAACCCTTACGTATGTTCCCCCCAAATCTTTCCCCCGTTCCCCACCCCGGCCCTTCCTTGGCCGAGCACCTTGCTGCCATTTATCTCTCCTGCCAGTGACTGAGGCAGTCATTGAAGCAACCCCCCCCCCTCTTCACTGCGCTGCTGCACAATAGCTTCCCTCGGCAGAGTTCCAAGAGCACTGTTTGTTCCATCACCACCCAGGCCCCTCCCCCCTTTTTATTGGTGTGTGTGTGTGTGTGTGTGTGTGTGGTTGTTAAGAGGGAAGAGAGCGTGTATAGTTTTGAAGCCGTGGGGGTGTGGCTGAAAAGTTCTGGTTGTTTAAATGCTGAAAAGTTTTAGTCTGATACATTTTCTAGATCATTCAGGGAGGGGGCCTCCATCCATCCATCCTTCCTTTTCTCATTTCGTTTTCCCTCTCCCACACTCTCTCTCGTCCTCAAAGCTCAATCTCCAAAGCTTATTTTCTCCGCCCAGCTCCAGCTGCTTGTTGGGTTCCAGCCATTGTCCAGCCTCTGTCCCCTGGGCTGTGGGGTGGCTGCTGGGGGACTGTACCCTACCTCCGCTGAGCATGGCCCTCTATGGTGTGGCCCTGCCTCTGACCCTCAGCCCCACCAGGCCTTGATGTAGACATTTTTGGGGCCGCGGGTCTCCTTCTCCCAGGCAACGCTGGCCCCTTTGTCCCCCCGTGCTCTTTACCCCACACTGTTTACCCAGAGACTCTCTCCTTATACTCTCTCTCGCTCTCTGTCTGTCTCGCTCTCTCGCTCTCTCTCTGTCTGTCTCTCTCTCTCTCTCGCTCTCTCTCTCGCTCTCTCTCTCTCTCAAGGTTTATCCTGTTGATTGTTCCACAGGCTACCGCCGAGTCGCCATTGTTGAGTAATTGAATGTACGGATAGTAGGGATAGGCATGAGTAATCGAGTAATCAAAAAGACTACTCTTTAAACAGAGATTGAAATGTTGTCTTAATGACAGTGTTAATTTGCTTCGACCCTCCCCATCCAACCATTTGTACATTTGTAAGGGGCACCATGCATCACATAGTTCTTCTCCCTTTAAATCCCTTTCCCTCAAATGCATTCTGACCGCTCCCTCCACAAACTGTGCTGAGTGCCGTTAGGCCTACAGAAATAAATGCCTATAAAAACAGACTAACTGATGCTACATTCCTTGCAAAATGACGACAGTTTTTTCACAAATTCTAAATGGACTGGTTGACTGAAGTAGGGAAACGTGTTCCAACAACAAGCGTTGCAGTCTTGGAATCATTTCCTCCTGTCTATTTTCCTCTTAGGCTTCTTTGTGAACTGCTAGTGCCATTTAGAATTAGTTTGCCTAGAAAATTTCAAAGAACAGGCAGAATAAACGAAATTGAACATCCTTATGTCAAAAAGAATATAGATTTTGGTTTGTAACCCTGAACAAAAAAATTGTCTTTCAACTCACCAAGTTGAGCCCCGTTTCAAATGATCACTCTTGGAGGTCACTCTGTTCCAGACACGAGATGTGCATCACTTCACACCGGCAACTTTTTTAATTTGGAGAATATTCTGTTATATTTTATTCTGCTATATTACATGTTTTCTTTCTATAAAATAGGTGTCTTGACTGTAATTGTAGAGCCATAGGCTTCTACAAGCAAGCGCCACTGCTGAGGTTACTTTATGAAGATTGGGTTCCTCGATATTACAGTTTTAATAAATGCCATTTAAAAAAAATGGCACTCGTTTTTTTTATTGACTGAAATATATATATATATATATATAGGTCAGTTAGGATCACCACTTTATTTTAAGAATGTGAAATGTCAGAATAATAGTAGAGAAAATTATTTATTTCAGCTTTTATTTCTTTCATCACATTCCCAGTGGGTCAGAAGTTTACATACACTCAATTCGTATTTGGTAGCATTGCCTTTAAATTGTTTAACTAGGTTCAAACGTTTCGGGTAGCCTTCCACAAGCTTCCCACAATAAGTTGGGTGAATTTTGGCCCATTCCTCCTGACAGAGCTGGTGTAACTGAGTCAGGTTTGTAGTCCTTCTTGCTCGCACGCACTTTTTCAGTTCTGCCCACACTTTTTTTATAGGATTGAGGTCAGGGCTTTGTGATGGCAACTCCAATACCTTGACTTTGTTGTCCTTAAGCCATTTTGCCACAACTTTGGAAGTATGCCTGGAGTCATTGTCCATTTGTAAGACCCATTTGCAACCAAGCTTTAACTTCCTGACTGATGTCCTGAGATGTTGCTTCAATATATCCACATAATTTTCCTGCCTCATGATGCCATCTATTTTGTGAAGTGCACCAGTCCCTCCTGCATTAAAGCACCCCCACAACATGATGCTGCCACCCCCGTGCTTCACAGTTGGGATGGTGTTCTTCAGCTTGCAAGCCTCCCCTTTTTCCTCCAAACATAACAATGGTCATTATGGCCAAACAGTTCAATTTTTTTTCGTCAGACCACAGGACATTTCTCCAAAAAGTACGATCTTTGTCCCCATGTGCAGTTGCAAACCGTAGTCTGGCTTTTTTATGGCAGTTTTGGAGCAGTAGCTTCTTCCTTGATGAGTAGCATTTCAGGTTATGTCGATATAGGACTTGTTTTAATGTGGATATAGATAATTTTGTACCTGTTTCCTCCATCTTCACAAGGTCCTTTGCTGTTGTTCTGAGATTGATTTGCACTTTTTGCACCAAAGTACATTAATCTCTAGGAGACAGAACAGAACGCATCTCCTTCCTGAGCAGTGTGGCGGCTGCGTGGTCCTATTGCTCTTTTTACTTGGATACTATTGTTTGTACAGATGAATGTGGTACCTTCAGGCGTTTGTAAATTGCTCCCAAGGATGAACCAGACTTGTTGTAGAGGTCTACAATTTTTGGCTGATTTATTTTGATTTTCCCATGTTCCCAAAAATGCACTGAGTTTGAAAGTAGGCCTTGAAATACATCCACAAATACACCTCCAATTGACTCAAATGATGTCAATTAGCCTATCAGATGCTTCTAAAGCCATGAATCTGGAATTTTCCAAGCTGTTTAAAGGCACAGTCAACTTTGTGTATGTAAACTTCTGACCCACTGCAATTGTGATACATTGAATTATAAGTGAAATAACCTGTCTGTAAACAATTGTTGACAAAGTAGATGTCCTAACCGACTTGCCAAAACTATAGTTTGTTAACAAGACATTAGTGGAGTGGTTGAAAACGAGTTTGCATGACTCTGTAAACTTCCGACTTCAAATGTATATATATATATTTATTAGGGCTCTCCCCAGCAAAAAATAAATAATCCTGGTTTACAGTTAGTCATCTGTTCTTTTGACCAATCGATTGATAAAAATAATTGTACGTGTTTGTTTGACTAATATAAGTTTTTTCCTCAAATCAACTATATGCACTGAGCTTGTCTGACGCTTTAAGCACACTATTTGATTAAATAATTAAGTCACAGAAATGACTAGAGGGAGTCCAACCACAATTGATTTGGTTGTGCTCAGACTTGCTGCGCTGTGTTAAAAAATACTGTGTGCACCCGTTGTCTCTCTCTCCTCCACGCTGCAATGACCACGACAGAACTTCAACAGTGGTTATCGGTTTTACTGAAGCTGTACCATAATGACAGCCATTTCTGACTGAAACGTTCTGTTACTGAAATCCCTCATATGTTGAGGAAAAACATTCCCTCAACCCTTGCTCTCTTTACATGACACATGTACTTTATGCATCGCATGACAGCAAATTGGATACAGAGGACGTGACAAATATACTCGAAATTGGGGCATGTTTACTGGTTGCTCAGGAGGTAAAGGGGAAGTCAGAGGTGTGGAACAAATTGACTAGTTGTGGATAGAGGTCGACCGATTATGATTTTTCAACGTCGACACCGATACCGATTATAGGAGGGCCAAAAAATACCGATTAATCGGCCGATTTTTATATATATATATATATATATTTGTAATAATGATAATCACAACAATACTGAATGAACACTTATTTTAACTTAATTTAATACATCAATAAAATGAATTTAGTCAAAAAAAAATGATTAAAGATGTTCAATTTGGTTTAAATAATGCAAAAACAAAGTGTTGGAGAAGAAAGTAAAAGTGCAATATGTGCCATGTAAAAAAGCTAACGTTTAAGTTCCTTGCTCAGAACATGAGAACATATGAAAGCTGGTGGTTCCTTTCAACATGAGACTTCAATATTCCCAGATAAGAAGTTTTAGGTTGTAGTTATTTTCGGACTATTTCTCTCTATAAAGAACGTAAGGAGAAAGCACTGAGTGCATATTATGTGTCAAACAGGTGCTGTATAGATTACTAAAATCATTTTTCTGACTGTTTGGAATAATGTAAACAACACCAAATAAATGTTAAGACTTCCAGAGTATCTGTTGTAATGTTTTTTTTTTTTGTAAAGCCTTTGTTACAGCGAAGACTAAAAACAATCGCATTCATTCGTGAATGCAATTTTCAAAATGGAAAGGTTTATCTATTGTTTATGCTAATTATTCAAAGATCACATTGTTTTCTTTTAAAACTAAAATTCTTGATTGCATTTCAAATCATTAATGATTCCTATGCTGTGATGACATGAACAAATGAATGATTGATACAGTAGCCTATGGAAGTATTGAAGTACAGGCTTAATTAAGTAAGTTACAGTGTAGAGACTAAACAGGATGCTCTCTTTGGCCTACAGCTCCATGGTGTTTATATAAGGCTGCTATACTAAGCCTACCAATGATAACACATTAATTATTATTATTATAATGATGATCATAATAATAATAGTAATAATAACAATAAGGAGATCAAGAAATAGGAGTGTTATTAATATCAATATTATTTTTCTGACAATTTGGAAGAATGTTAACAGCACTAAATAAATTAGGCAACACTTTACTTGACACCAGCATAAGAAAACATTATGACAAGGTCACAACCATCGTTCTGCCCCTGAACAGGCAGATAACCCACTGTTCCTAGGCCGTCATTGAAAATAAGAATTTGTTCTTGACTTGCCTAGTAAAATAAAGGTAAAATAAAATAAAAAATTAAAATATGTCATAACCTGTCATAATATGGTCATAAGACTGTCATGACCCATATATTTACACCTGTTCTGACACTTATTGCGTTATTTTATGGCTAGTTATGACACCTACATAAGAGTGTCAAAACCTACATTCAAAAGTGTTTTTTTCTTGCCAAGAAATGTCCTTTCTTTTGAAAGTCTGTTTCTTAAGTCCTTTGTTGCTGTTGTAATTCATTCTTTCGAGTCATGTTTTTTTCGTCATAATTTACCTTGCAGAAAATGTACCTCATGACACCGGTCAGGAAGCATTATGACCCTCCTGTGTCACTTTACTTGGACTTAAAAAATACACTTCATGACACCGGTCAGGAAGCATTATGACCATCCTGTGTCACTTTACTTGGACTAAAAAAGACACTTCATGACACCGGTCAGGAAGCATTATGACCTCCTGTGTCACTTTACTTGGACTAAGAAAAGACACTTCATGACACCGGTCAGGAAGCATTATGACCATCCTGTGTCACTTTACTTGGACTAAGAAAAGACACTTGATGATACTGTCAGGAAGCATTATGACCCTCCTGTGTCACTTTACTTGGACTAAGAAAATACACTTCATGATACTGTCAGGAATGATTATGACCCTCCTGTGTCACTTTACTTGGACTTAAAAAAGACACTTCATGACACCGGTCAGGAAGCATTATGACCATCCTGTGTCACTTTACTTGGACTAAAAAAAGACACTTCATGACACCAGTCAGGAAGCATTATGACCCTCCTGTGTCACTTTACTTGGACTAAGAAAAGACACTTGATGACACCGGTCAGGAAGCATTATGAGAACCAGATAGGCCTGTCACGTACATGTCCTTATGTCAGTCATAAGTCAAAAAGAGGGTGTCTTGTCCTGCTCCTGAAATCTACTCCTGCATTCATCTCAATCATCAGCAACAGGGCATTGGGGTAGGTGCATGTCTGACATCAATTTGTGTGAAAATACAATGAAAATTTAAAATGGTGGATTTCAGAAAATGTTATATGACATAAACATACTGTTGACAAGTAGGCTATGGTGTAATGGAATGTTTTCCCTTGTGTTGTAGTTTTAGTGGGTTATGATACATGTGTAGGTGTCATAACCAGCCATAAAATAACTACAGTAGTAGGTTTTGGCACGCTTACAGTGCAGTAGTAGGTTTTGGCACGCTCACAGTGCAGTAGTAGGTTTTGGCACGCTTACAGTGCAGTAGTAGGTTTTGGCACGCTCACAGTGCAGTAGTAGGTTTTGGCACGCAGTAGTAGGTTTTACAGTGCAGTAGTAGGTTTTGCACGCTCACAGTGCAGTAGTAGGTTTTGGCACGCTTACAGTGCAGTAGTAGGTTTTGGCACGCTCAGGTTTTGGCACGCTCACAGTGCAGTAGTAGGTTTTGGCACGCTTACAGTGCAGTAGTAGGTTTTGGCACGCTTACAGTGCAGTAGTAGGTTTTGGCACGCTTACAGTGCAGTAGTAGGTTTTGGCACGCTCACAGTGCAGTAGTAGGTTTGGCACGCTCACAGTGCAGTAGTAGGTTTTGGCACGCTTACAGTGAAAGGTTTTGGCACGCTACAGTGCAGTAGCAGGTTTGCACGCTCACAGTCAGTAGTAGGTTTTTGGCACGCTCACAGTGCAGTAGTAGGTTTTGGCACGTACAGTGCAGTAGTAGGTTTGGCACATCACAGTGCAGTAGTAGGTTTTGCAAAATACAGTGCAGTAGTAGGTTTTGGCAACAGTGCAGTAGTAGGTTTTGGCAGCTCAAAAGTAGGTTTTGCACATCACAGTGCAGTAGTAGGTTTTGACACGCTCACAGTGCAGTAGTAGGTTTTGGCACGCTCACAGTGCAGTAGTAGGTTTTGGCACGCTCACAGTGCAGTAGTAGGTTTTGGCACGCTCACAGTGCAGTAGTAGGTTTTGGCACGCTCACAGTGCAGTAGTAGGTTTTGGCACGCTCACAGTGCAGTAGTAGGTTTTGGCACGCTCACAGTGCAGTAGTTTGGCACGCACAGTGCAGTAGTAGGTTTTTACAGTGCAGTAGTAGGTTTTGGCACGCTCACAGTGCAGTAGTAGGTTTTGGCACGCTACAGTGCAGTAGTAGGTTTTGGCACGCTCACAGTGCAGTAGTAGGTTTTGGCACGCTACAGTGCAGTAGTAGGTTTTGGCACGCTTACAGTGCAGTAGTAGGTTTTGGCACGCTCACAGTGCAGTAGTAGGTTTTGGCACGCTTACAGTGCAGTAGTAGGTTTTGGCACGCTCACAGTGCAGTAGTAGGTTTTGGCACGCTTACAGTGCAGTAGTAGGTTTTGGCACGCTCACAGTGCAGTAGTAGGTTTTGGCACGCCACAGTGCAGTAGTAGGTTTTGGCACGCTTACAGTGCAGTAGTAGGTTTTGGCACGCTTACAGTGCAGTAGTAGGTTTTGGCACGCTTACAGTGCAGTAGTAGGTTTTGGCACGCTCACAGTGCAGTAGTAGGTTTTGGCACGCTCACAGTGCAGTAGTAGGTTTTGGCACGCTCACAGTGCAGTAGTAGGTTTTGGCACGCTCACAGTGCAGTAGTAGGTTTTGGCACGCTCACAGTGCAGTAGTAGGTTTTGGCACGCTCACAGTGCAGTAGTAGGTTTTGGCACGCTTACAGTGCAGTAGTAGGTTTTGGCACGCTCACAGTGCAGTAGTAGGTTTTGGCACGCTTACAGTGCAGTAGTAGGTTTTGGCACGCTTACAGTGCAGTAGTAGGTTTTGGCACGCTCACAGTGCAGTAGTAGGTTTTGGCACGCTCACAGTGCAGTAGTAGGTTTTGGCACGCTCACAGTGCAGTAGTAGGTTTTGGCACGCTCACAGTGCAGTAGTAGGTTTTGGCACGCTTACAGTGCAGTAGTAGGTTTTTTGGCACGCTCACAGTGCAGTAGTAGGTTTTGGCACGCTCACAGTGCAGTAGTAGGTTTTGGCACGCTTACAGTGCAGTAGTAGGTTTTGGCACGCTCACAGTGCAGTGCAGTAGTAGGTTTTGGCACGCTCACAGTGCAGTAGTAGGTTTTGGCACGCTCACAGTGCAGTAGTAGGTTTTGGCACGCTCACAGTGCAGTAGTAGGTTTTGGCACGCTCACAGTGCAGTAGTAGGTTTTGGCACGCTTACAGTGCAGTAGTAGGTTTTGGCACGTTTACAGTGCAGTAGTAGGTTTTGGCACGCTCACAGTGCAGTAGTAGGTTTTGGCACGCTCACAGTGCAGTAGTAGGTTTTGGCACGCTCACAGTGCAGTAGTAGGTTTTGGCACGCTCACAGTGCAGTAGTGGGTTTTGGCACGCTCACAGTGCAGTAGTAGGTTTTGGCACGCTTACAGTGCAGTAGTGGGTTTTGGCACGCTCACAGTGCAGTAGTAGGTTTTGGTACGCTCACAGTGCATGCAAACGTATTCAGATCCCTTGACATTTTCCACATTTTGTTACGTTACAGCCTTATTATAAAACGAATTAAATAAAAACATTTCCTAATCAATCTACACACAATACTCCCATAATGACAAAGCGAAAACAGGTTTTCAGACATTTTTGCAAATTTATAAACAATAAAAAACTGATACCTTATTTACATAAGTATTCAGACCCTTTGAGACTCTAAATTGAGCTCAGGTGCATCCTGTTTCCATTGATCATCCTTGAGATGTTACTGCAACTTGGAGTCCACCATTGTAAACACTTTGTTGCTTTTATGTATTTTGTTTTGTTGCTTTTTGTGCTATTCCTCTGTCTGCATGCTACATGTTGCTTGTCCTATGTTTCTGTCTGCATGCTACATGTTGCTTGTCCTATGTTTCTGTCTGCATGCTACATGTTGCTTGTCCTATGTTTCTGTCTGCGTGCTACATGTTGCTTGTCCTATGCTTCTGTCTGCGTGCTACATGTTGCTTGTCCTATGTTTCTGTCTGCATGCTACATGTTGCTTGTCCTATGTTTCTGTCTGCATGCTACATGTTGCTTGTCCTATGTTTCTGTCTGCATGCTACATGTTGCTTGTCCTATGTTTCTGTCTGCATGCTACATGTTGCATGTCCTATGCTTCTGTCTGCGTGCTACATGTTGCTTGGCCTATGTTTCTGTCTGCATGCTACATGTTGCTTGTCCTATGTTTCTGTCTGCATGCTACATGTTGCTTGTCCTATGTTTCTGTCTGCATGCTACATGTTGCTTGTCCTATGTTTCTGTCTGCGTGCTACATGTTGCTTGTCCTATGCTTCTGTCTGCGTGCTACATGTTGCTTGTCCTATGTTTCTGTCTGCATGCTACATGTTGCTTGTCCTATGTTTCTGTCTGCATGCTACATGTTGCTTGTCCTATGTTTCTGTCTGCATGCTACATGTTGCTTGTCCTATGCTTCTGTCTGCGTGCTACATGTTGCTTGTCCTATGTTTCTGTCTGCATGCTACATGTTGCTTGTCCTATGTTTCTGTCTGCATGCTACATGTTGCTTGGTCTATGTTTCTGTCTGCATGCTACATGTTGCTTGGACTATGTGTCTCTGTCTGCGTGCTACATGTTGCTTGTCCTATGTTTCTGTCTGCGTGCTACGTGTTGCTTGTCCTATGTTTCTGTCTGCATGCTACGTGTTGCTTGTCCTATGCTTCTGTCTGCGTGCTACGTGTTGCTTGGCCTATGTTTCTGTCTGCGTGCTACGTGTTGCTTGGCCTATGTTTCTCTCTGCGTGCTACGTGTTGCTTGGCCTATGCTTCTGTCTGCGTGCTACGTGTTGCTTGGCCTATGTTTCTGTCTGCGTGCTACGTGTTGCTTGGCCTATGCTTCTGTCTGCGTGCTACGTGTTGCTTGGCCTATGTTTCTGTCTGCGTGCTACGTGTTGCTTGTCCTATGCTTCTGTCTGCGTGCTACGTGTTGCTTGGCCTATGTTTCTGTCTGCGTGCTACATGTTGCTTGGCCTATGCTTCTGTCTGCGTGCTACATGTTGCTTGTCCTATGTTTCTGTCTGCATGCTACATGTTGCTTGGCCTATGTTTCTGTCTGCGTGCTACATGTTGCTTGGCCTATGTTTCTGTCTGCGTGCTACGTGTTGCTTGGCCTATGTTTCTGTCTGCGTGCTACGTGTTGCTTGGCCTATGTTTCTGTCTGCGTGCTACGTGTTGCTTGGCCTATGTTTCTGTCTGCGTGCTACGTGTTGCTTGGCCTATGTTTCTGTTTGCGTGCTACATGTTGAATGTCGTACTGTACCTAATGGAATCTCAGACCATGAGAAACAAGATTCTCTGGTCTGATAAACAAAGATTGAACTCTTTGGCCTGAATGCCAAGCATGACGTCTGGAGGAAACCTGGCACCATCCCTACAGTGAATCATGGTGGTAGCAGCATCATGCTGTGGATATGTTTTTCAGACGCAGGGACTGGGAGACTAGTCCGGATCGAGAGAAAGATGAGCGGAGCAAAGTACAGAGAAATCCTTGATGAAGTCCTGCTCCAGAACACTCAGGACCTCAGACTAGGGCGAAGGTTCACCTTCCAACCTGACAACGAAACCTCAGACTGGGGTGAAGGTTTAAGTTCCCACAGGACAATGACCCTAAGCACGCAGCCAATACCACGCAGGAGTGGCATCGGGACAAGTCTCTGAATGTCATTGAGTGGCCCAGCCAGACCCCGGACTTGAACCCGGTCAAACTTCTCTGGAGAGACCTGAAAATAGCTGTGCAGCGACGCTCCCCATCCAACCTGACAATCTGCAGAGAAGAATGGGAGAAACTCCCCAAGTAAAGGTGTGCTAAGCTCGTAGCATCATACCCAAGAAGATTCGAGTCTGTAATCGCTACCAAGGGTGCTTCAACAAAGTACTGAGTAAAGGGTCTGAATACTTATGTAAATGTGATATTTCAGTTTTTTTGTTTAAATACATTTTCAAAAAAAACTTTTTAAAAACTTTATCATTATGGGGTATTGTGATGTCATTATGGGGTATTGTGATGTCATTATGGGGTATTGTGATGTCATTATGGGGTATTGTGTGTAGATGGATGAGGGGAAAAAATATTACATCTATTTTAGAATAAGGCTGTAACGTAACAAAATGTAGAAAAAGTCTAAGTGTCTGGTTCTAGCTTGTTATGTTGTTGAATAAAAGGAAGCCCCTTTTAGTGATTCAGGATGTTCAGTGAGGTTAGAATATCCTTTTATCTATTCCTGACCACAACCAACCACAATCCTTCTGAATGTCAGTTTAGCTTGTTTTTCTTCTCACAAAGGCCCAGGCCTCCGAGTACATTTAGCAGAAAAAAGCTGATATAATGGGTTTTAAAAAATCTCAAAGGGTCAACCCCCCCCCAACATCCAAAAATCCTCTCTTTATGGCTCTGTACACTAACTATAGCAGGGTTACATTGAATACATCTCTTTCTCTAGCTGTACACTTTAGAGGAAGGAAAAAGTGGGAACAATTTCTGATTCAGTGGTTTGCGCTTGGGATGGGGGGGATGGGCAAAGGACGGAGATAAAGGAGCGAGGGGGAAGGAGGGAAGAGGAGAGGAGGGAGGGGTAAAGAAATAAATAAAGAAATCCCCGTTTTGGCACTGACACATGGGTTCTCTGTGCAGCGCAGCAAACGCTAAGTACAAAAGAACCCTGCAACGACTCCAGATTCCTCCTAGTCAAGTATCACAGACATGGGCTCGTCAAAAATTGAATCCTATTCCCTATTAAATTCCCTATGGGCCCTGGTCAGAAGTAGGGCACTATATAGGGAACAGGGTGCTGTTTGGAACTGAGCCACTCTTTACTTTAGAACAAGAGACGAGTGGGTAAGATAGGGGCGAGGGAGGGAGCCATGGAACCCAATGCACGCAGACACACACACACACACGGCGCGCACACGCTGAACCCAGCACAGCCTCGGTTGGATGCTGCCAATGAATCTCTCAGATAGGATTTTTCTTCCCTCTGTCTTATCCCTCCCTCTCTTTTACTTGTTCTTCCAGGATATTGGTATTACTGAGATGTGAGTTATTGTGCCAAATTCCTTGTGCATAGAGTTGTATGGTTTGTTTAACTTCACAATCATAGCTTTTATTTTTTGGCATACCTTTTTGTTAATGAGAACAGTGTCCGCATCATACTGTTACCTTGGATTGGACCTGATCATTGGGGAGAATGAGAGAGCGATGGAAGAGAAGGGAGAGGCTCTCTGGATATGTACCAAAGGGCACCCTAATACCTATATAGTGCACTACTTTTGACCAATGGGCCCATTGGGTAGTACACTAAAGGGATTCGGGCTGGGACCCCACTATACAATATTATCACCATACTTAGGTGCCAATGCAATATGTATTGCGATTCTCACGGTTTTGGTAGCGGGCTGTGTCAGTGGCACTGTATTGTCCTCAAAGCGAGCAAAGAAGTTGTTTCGTCTGTCTGGGAGCAAGACATCCTGGTCCGCGATGGGGCTGGTTTTCTTTTTGTTATCCGTGATTGACTGTAGACCCTGCCACATACCTCTTGTGTCTGAGCAGTTGAATTGCGATTACACTTTGTCTCTATACTGACGCTTAGCTTGTTTGATTGCCTTGCGGAGGGAATAGCTACACTGTTTGTATTTGGTCATGTTTACGGTCACCTTGCCCTGATTAACCTCTCTGGGGTAGGCGGGACGCTTGCCAATAGCCAATAGAGCGCCAAATTCAAATACATTTCTATAAAAATCTAACTTTCATTAAATTACACATGCAAGATAGCAAATTATAGCTACACTCGTTGTGAATCCAGCCAACATGTCAGATTTCAAAAAGGATTTTCGGCAAAAGCATAAGATGCTATTATCTGATGATAGCACAACAGTAAACAATGAGAGTAGCATATTTCAACCCAGCGCGACACAAGACGCAGAAATAAAATATAAATCATGCCTCACCTTTGACGAGCTTCTTTTGTTGGCACTCCTATATGTCCCATAAACATCACAAATGGTCCTTTTGTTCGATTAATTCCGTCGATATATAAACAAAATGTCCATTTATTTGGCGCGTTTGATCCAGAAAAACACAGCTTCCAACTTACGCAACGTCACTACAAAATATCTCAAAAGTTACCTGTAATTTTTGCCAAACATTTCAAACTACTTTCGAAATACAAATGTAGGTATTTCTAAATGTATATAATCGATAAAATTGAAGACGGGATGATCTGTGTTCAATACAGGAGCAAAACAGACTGACGCTACTTTTTTGGTTACGCGCCTCTATCAAAAGGTTCTGAACTATGGTACTTCTTCATTACACAAAGTAAAAACCTCAACCAATTTCTACAAACGTTTGACATCCAGTGGAAGCGGTAGGAACTGCAGGAAAGTTGATTAGAATTCTGGATTCCCCATGAAAACTTATTGAAAAGACAGTGACTTAAAAAAAATCTGAATGGTTTGTCCTCGGTGTTTCGCCTGCTAAATAAGTTCTGTTATACTCACAGACATGATTTAAACAGTATTAGAAACTTCAGAGTGTTAGGATCTGGGACAGAGTAGGAGGCAGTTCAGTTTGGGCACGCTATTTATCCAAAAGTGAAAATGCTGCTCCCTACCCCAAACAGGTTAAAAGCAGTGATTTGCGCTTTCAGTTTCGCGCGAATGCTGCCATCAATCCACGGTTTCTGGTTTGGGAATGTTTTAATTGTTGCTGTGGGTACGTCATCGCCGATGCACTTGCTAATAAACTCGCTCACCGAATCAGCATGTTCGTCAATGCTGTTGTTTGACGCAATGCGGAACATATACCAATCCACGTGATCGAAGCAATCTTGAAGCGTGGAATCAGATTGGTCGGACCAGCGTTGAACAGACCTGAACGCAGGAGTTTCCTGTTTGAGTTTCTGTCTATAGCCTGGGAGCAACAAAATGTAGTCGTGGTCAGCTTTACCGAAAGGAGGGCGGGGGAGGGCCTTATATGCATCGCAGAAGTTATAATACAATGATCCAGGGTTTTACCAGCCCTGGTTGCACAATCGATATGCTGATAGAATTTAGGGAGTCTTGTTTTCAAATTAGCCTTGTTAAAATCCCCAGCTACACTGAATGTATCCTCAAGATATGTGGTTTCCAGTTTACATAGAGTCAAATGAAGTTTGTTCAGGGCCATCGATGTGTCTGCTTGGGGGGGAGAATATATGCGGCTGTGATTATAATCGAAGAGAATTCTCTTGGTAGATAATGCCGTCGATATTTGATTGTGAGGAAGTCAGGTGAACAGAAGGACTTGAGTTCCTGTATGTTGTTATGATCACACCACGTCTCGTTAATCATAAGGCGTACCCCCCCGCCCCTCTTCTTACCAGAAAGATGCTTGTTTCTGTCGGCACGATGCGTGAAAAAACCAGCTGGCTGTACCGACTCCGATAGCGTGTCTCGAGTGAGCCATGTTTCCGTGAAGCAAAGAACGTTACAGTCTCTTATGTCTCTCTGGAATGCTACCCTTGCTCGAATTCCATCTACCTTGTTGTCAAGAGACTGGACATTGGCGAGTAGTATGCTTGGGAGCGGTGCGCGATGTGCTCATCTCCGGAGCCTGACCAGAAGACCACTTCGTCTGCCCCTTTTACGGCGTCGTTGTTTTGGTTCGCCGGCTGGGATCCAATCCATTGTCCTGGGCAAAACAGAGGATCCGCTTGGGGAAAGTCGTATTCCTGGTCGTAATGATGATGAGTTGACGTTGCTCTTATATCCAATAGTTCCTGTATGTAATAAAACCTAAGATTGCCTGGGGTACGAATGTAAGAAACCGCTGCACCACTGAAAACTGCTCTCCCACTGGCAGATCAGATGCTACCTAGTTTAGTTTCATGTGTCATGTCGTGAGATTTGTCACCTCTATACCTCATCTGATCTGGTCAAAATAAACTGCCATCTTTGTGTCTTCTTAGGTAATGGTTTC